>NW_007245800.1:189264-259431 GCF_000164805.1 Carlito syrichta | reverse complement strand
GATGGGGCTCGCACCCCCTCCTCTTCCCGGCCCGGAGACCACCACCTACCTCGGCATCCCCCCCCCACGCGCTCCAAGCCCCTTCCTCCGCCTCCTCTCCGCCCCGGAAAGTTAGCGAGGCTCGGGCAGCGGCCGCAGTTCTCCCGGGTGGCCTGACGACTGCGGCGGCCGCCCCTGCGCGTCCCTCCCGCCTCCCTCCGGCTCAGCCCAGACGCCGCAGTGGCGGCAACTGCGGCAGCGGCGGCGGCTCCTCTGACTCCGCGCACTCCGCCCCCTCTTTCCAGCCAGCTCGCTCCGGCCAGTTCCCCTCCGAGAGGGCCTATTCCCCCTCTGCCTCTCTTTCCCGCTTCCACCACTCCTACACTCCCGAAACACTTCTCGCTCTGTTGCTCCTTTTCATCACATCCGGATCGGGGAGGCCTCGAACTCTTGGCGGGCGGCCCCGAGGCTGGCGGCGGCGCGACCCGAGCTGGGCCACGCGATCCCTCGCGCCCTGCGCAGTCTGGGTCAGGAGGCCAGAGCCGCACTGGGCTGGCGCGGTTTCCACACCCGGGAGCTGCGCGCTCCCCGGGCTGGGAAAGGGGAGTGAATGGGCCGGTCCCTGGCTGACCCAGGCGTTCCCCTACCCCGCCCCAAATGTCATCTCATTACCTCTCCCAGCTCTGAGTTCCAGTGCTGCCCCACATGGAAGTAGAAACCTCTAGGGTGAACAAGGAAAAACGGGAAAAAAGACTACACTATCTAACTTTCTTGGTAGGATAGAGAAAGCGAGCATTTGAAACTTTGCCCCCAGCTGATCATTTAATCTTTGAATCTCTGGCTCTGGAATTTTTTTGGTCAAACAGGATCCCGGATCAGGTAAAACCAGTTGCAGTTGCCTGAACCCGCTGGAGGCATCCAGGCAGGCAGGGTGGACACCCTTGAGGATGTCTGGCTCAGGTCTCCAGTCGGGCCTAAGCAGGCTGAATGCTTCACAGGACCGGTGGTACTCATGGAGAGATAAACTTGTGGCCGGAAGTAAAAAAAATTGATCGACTCTGTCCGATTATAAATGAGACGTTCTGATTGTAGCTTAATCTGATATGCCAAGAATAACAAGTGTAAGGTAATTTACCGATATAAAGTATTTTAATAACACATTCAAATAACTTTTGCTCTTTCATTGTGAGTGAAACGCAGAATTCATTTGTAGAAAGCTGAAAGGAACTTATTCTTCAACTCACTAGGACAAGAGAATAATTGCAGTAATGTTATCAAAATTGAAGAAAATGCACAATGGATTCATGGTCTTTCTAGATGTATCCTTGATAATATCCCTGGAATTTCATTTTTTTCAAAAATCCCATTGGAATTGATTCCAATTGATTGAAAAGATCTATTTCTTACCTGTGAAGGCTCACTGAATTCAAACTTGATTTCAATTATCCTGAAAAAAGACAGCCTTGCAAGTTTTTGATGATAGTCATTCAGACCATACTTTCCCAAAGACAAAAGACACTTTGCCCAATGACCCATAACTAACAGATGCATTTTTTTTTAAATTTGGAGATTTCAGAAATGATATGTATAAAAGTGCCATCTCTTTTGAAAACTTGTCTATGGGCCTGGACTGTTTAGAATCTGCTTGATAAAAGCAGATCAATCTGAAAATGACCATGTTTTCATTAGAGAACAAACATTAGAGAAACCTCACTGTCTACACAAAATAATCTGAACTCAGGGAAGCTATTTGGAAAGCAACTGCACTGGAAAATTCTTTTTTATTCCTTTATTACCCCCCCCCCCCCCTTGGTTAACTCTCTCACAACGTTAAGGTCCAGGAATACCAAGAAGTTATGGCATTCTTAGAAAGTCATAGTGGGTGATAAATGTAAGTTAATTTCACAGTTTTTAATGTTGCACATGTGGTGGATGATTCAGCAACTATTCCTTGAATTAAATTTACATATCTTACTCTTGAATGAGGAAGAAATAAAATTCACATAAAAATATTAGGTACAAATGAGAGGCTGTGTTGTAGAATTCCCAAGATGGGCCAATGCAGTACATTGTTCAGCCAGGCGATTTAGGGCAAGTTAGTCAACCTCTCTATAATTTGGTCGCCTCATAAACTAAGAATGGTAAGAAACACTCCTCATAGAGTTTCTTTATAAGGATGAAATAAGGGAATACTCCAATAGCATTTGGAAGAATGTTGGCTATGGAAAAAGGTGCTCAAAGGTATTACCTGTGATTGCTATTACACGGCAGAAGAATTTTGAAAAATAAAACTGAGCAAGTCATAGTGACCATATCAGAAGGGCCACATCAGAACACCAGCTAATCATGTCAGATTCTTTACACAGATTATCTCAATGAAATCGTATACCAGCTTTGTGAGTAAATTGCCAGAATTGTACCTCTAGAATTAAAGCTCAGATCTGTCTGACTTCAAGGCTATCCTGCTTCTTTAGATAATGCAGGTCTTCTCTCTGAGGGAACCAAGAAGTGGTCTTACACCATAAGCCTAGGGCCTGATATACCAGGAGTTAAGTATGGGCTCCTGAGTGTTCCCCAAGCTTCCCATTCCCCCGATCCCTGGCTGCATTTGCTCATTCCAAGTAATTGCCCAGTTTGGTTTCTGATGAGCACTCCAATGCCCTCATCCTTGCATTCTTGCACTCTGTATCGTAAGCTGAATGTTTGTGTTCCCCAAATTCATGCTCAAATTCCCAGTGTAAAGGTATTACACTGGTGTGACCTTTGGGAGATAACTAAGTCATGAGTGGAGACCTCACAAATGGGATTAGTGCCCTTATGAAAAGACAAGAGAGAACTAGCTTCTTCTCTCTCTGCTCTCTGTCATGTGAGGATCTAATCATCTCCCGAAGGCCTCGCCATCTCATACCATCCCCTTGGTAATGAAGACTCAACAGAGTGACGCAGTTTTTTTTCCCATTAGCTGGCGAGCTGGGACCCCAAGGGATATTGCAGTTCCTGAAGCTGCACTGCCAGCCTGGGATCCACACAGTGGCTGGGGACACAATAGTGACCAGATGGGGTAACGTGGTAGTGCCTGAGAACATGGGGATGCCAACAGCTGCAGAGCCCCCAAAGAGTGTTACAGCTCTCTTAGTTTGGGGGTCGGTGAACTGAGCTCTGAGAACTGTTCACAGCTCTGCTAGTTCAGTGGGCCAATGAGTCAGACCTCAAGGGGTGCTACAGCTCTGTGGGTTCAGTGGACTGCTGAACCAGCCACCAGAGAAATGTTCACAGCTCTGTCAGTTTGGTGGGCTAGCAAGCCAGGGCCCCAAGGAGTGCTGAAGCTCTTTCATCTCAGCGGGTCCAGCTTTTCCAGTCCAGCATGTGCAAGCTCTTCTAGTTTAGAAGCTCTTCTAGTTCAACCATTCTGGATTCTTGACTCACACCCAGGAAGAATGAGGGATGGGGACACCAGAGAGTAAGTATATAGGAATTTATTAGAAGACAGAAAAGCTCCCAGCAGTGGAGGGGACCCAAAAGAGGGTTGCCAACAATCCCTCTGCAGTCAGGGGTTTATATAGTCTTGAGGGTGTGTTCATTGGTTCGTGGTAGCACTGATCAGAGAGAAAGCACCATGGTGTGGAATTGAAATGCATCAATCGGGAGAGGGTTGAAAAGGGCCAATCAAGAAGAAGCACGTGAAATGGGCAGTCTCAGGACCTGGTGTTCTCACTCCAGGTGGTGGGGCTTACAGGAGTTTTTACTGGGATCCTCCCAAATCTGTCTGCCTATTTGGTTTCTTCCTTTCTCCTCTCTCAAAATAATCTTTAGAGGAATACAAATATTGAGATCATAGCAAGGGGAGTATATCTAAATTACTAATTATAAAAGCCACTCTGGTGCACTGTGCAAAATAGATTGAAGGCACGGGGATTGGATTTAGGGAGTCCAATTAGGAGACAAGGGTTGATGATGGCAGTGGAAACGGATCCAGGGGTCAAGGATGAGAGAGCCAGAGGAATCGAGGGCAACTCCCAGGTTTCTGCATCTAGATGCATGGTGGTAGTACCATCTACAGAGATGGAAACATTCAGAAGAAACAGACTTTTGGGGAAGCTGCTGATTTAATCATGTAAATCAGCAGCTGTGAGATGGCCATTTGGACCTGTCCAGTAGGCTGCTGGACATGTGTCTGGAATACAGGAACAGAGATGGTGCTTTACTAGTTAGGAGGCTATTTATAGGAGGTTATGAGTGCCCAAGGTGAGTTTATGGAGTAAAAGTAGAGCCAAAGACACAGCTATGCCCTGAAACACAATCCACATGTGACCTTACTGGCCCCATTCCCTTTCTCCAAATCCTTCTCTGTGTTCTGATATTGTTATTTGCCAGTGCTCCACCTGCTATCTCAGATCTCAGATGTCTTCAGATGATCAGGTTTTTGTTTGTTTGTTTTTTGAGTTAGAGTCTCACTCTGTCACCCAGACTGGAGTGCAGTGGCCGCTCCCGGCCACCGCAGCCTCGACCTGCTGGGCTCCGGCGATCCTTCCGCTTCAGCCTTCCAAATAGCAGATGATCTTTATTAAGCTAGATTTTGCTGTATCTTATATTATAGTAATATTGATGGGCAAAAACTTTGCATGGGGACCAGTCTTAAACACCCTAGCCCTGGATCAAACCCCCTCCTTTGAAATTCTCGTGTACCTCACAAGCACTCCTGCCTAGTGATGTACACACTAATGATGATATAATAATATGCGATCACATTGTGAAAGAGGTCTGACGTGAGCTAAGCAAATAAAATAAAGAACTAATTAAGTTTTTAAGCATCCTTATAGACCACTTAATCTTCATCATTCATTCATTAAATGAATCAAGCATTTATTGTGCACCTACTATATGCCAGGCCACATGTTAGGCTCTGGAGGTAAAGAAATTTGATGTCTTGAAAAGCAGGTAGATTAATTTTCACTTGGGCAGAGGCTTATCTGCCTATTAAAGTCAGAGTTAATCTCTTTAAATAGATATCTAAACCTGAGGTCTACTAGTGGGGTGTTTAATAGTAAGTGCATCCCAGGGGGTGCATTACACAATCTAGTAAAATGTGGGCTGAAAATATTTGAATGATCATTTATGTATGTTTTAAGTTACTATTTTAATTTCTATTTTGGGGTATGCTTTATAAGATATATAGCATACTAATACAAAAGTTCTTGGGTATAATTTATAAGTAAACATACATTAGGAGTTCATACTCAAATATATGATCAATCGCTTTGTGGGGGAAAAATGGTTTAAGTGCTTTAAATCATTTAAGGAGTTATACTCAGATTGTACAAGGATAGTTTTTCAGGAAAACATATATACCTCATTTATGTAGAAGCATGACTTTAGCAATGCCCAAGCCCAAGGATCTAGAAATCAGGAAATAATATCAACCCACTAACCACCTCAAGTAACCTTCATGACCTTCAGAAAGTATCAACACAGAAGCCATTGACTTTCTGAAAACCTGCTTGTTCTTTTGTGAACATACACCTCTAAACAAACTTTATTTCCTATTGTTTTGGCTTACCGTATATTAGAAGAAGAAAATTTAGGGCACAGGGGCTTTGAGGCAAAAAAATTAGCTAAGGGAGCTATTAGGTCAGAAATACTGACAGCAGGAGAAATGACATCTGACAGACAAGGAAGATTCAGAAAAATAAACATGTCGTAACAACACCTTTGTGAATTCAACTGAGTGGAAATAGTCAATGTTCCTAATGAGGGTCTCAGTTCTGAAGGAAAAAGTCAGTTATGTGAGGGCTATATTCTGTTTTTGACCAGGTCAATATTTGTATGTTTTAGGAAAACTTTCTCCAAAAATGTTCAGATTAAAGATGTAGCTATTTGAAAGAGTAAATTTCACAGAATGACAATTATATCACTGCAAGGGAATTTAGCAGTCATGATTCCAGGCCAAACTGTTTTAATTGTATTATTCCACTTCCTAGTGCTGTGTTCTAAGAAGAGAGTTCAAGTGGACAGGTTTCTGGAATCCCATTCTTAAAGTAGAGCACTTTCTTCTTTTTCTCCATAATGCATTAGTCCTTTTCTTAAATATTCAGCTGAAAAATAAAAAATAAAAACTGGATCGTCCACTTGCCAAAAGTTCAAAAACCATCAGTCTTGCCCGACTCCTTCCTTTGACATATACAGAAATATAGAGGCATAACATCTATTCATTAGATTCATTAGATATTGTATGTTTACTATAGTCAATTCACATGCTGAACATTAGGTTTTCAAAAATAGAGGAAACCTGTTTTAGTATTCTGGAAGTTCACAGTCTTTAAAGCAAAAGCAGAAGATGGTGGCAGATTAGGAGAGGGACATTAGCATACATAGTTCCCCTAGTACAGAGAACAAAGGAAGTGCCACCTAACTGTGCTCAGGCGTAGGTGGGGGGAGTCAGGGGACGTTTCAGCAAAGAGATGTCATCAAGCTGAGTATTGCTGATGATGAGTAAAAGTTTGCCTGTCAAAGAGGTTAGGGAATTCCAGACAGAAGAAATAACACCTGCAAAGGCACAGAAATGTGAAAGCCCCAGAGAAGTGAAATGACTTGGCAAAGGTCATTTAGTGGATAAATTACAGAGCCCGCGCTAGGAGCCTAAGCTTCTTGACATCCAGGCTTCTTGCTTTAGTTATCTGGATAATGTATGTAAATGAATCCAACATTTCTAAGTGATGGCGAAGCAAGGGCACACCTGGTGTTATATTTAGGAGTTCCAACGATTTTCTGTTGTGAGTGGGTAACCAAAGAACCAGGCATAAAATCTCCTGTTGCTGAATTAGTTTGACTTGTCCTCCCCTCCAAGCTCTCAGTTAGTGTCCCTTTTGGTTGGCTGACTTCTCTGGCCTGGGGCACTGGCCTTCAGGGTCTCTCCTTGCTGTCACTGTACTTTCATACTTGTGTTGTGAAGTGTGTGTGGGAGGGGTATGGAGTGGCCTGTCAGGTAAGAACAGCAGGACTGAAGACAGAAATGAAAATGGTCATAACATATGCAGTAGACAATAAACAGATTCTGTTCCATACATAGAAAGTGCACCAGGAGAATGAAAATTGTGGAAAAGTGGTAAATACAAGAGACCATGAAAATGATGACTGATTTGCTGAAACTGCAATTGGAAATAATCTTTAGCATAGTAATCATGACGAAAATGCTTAAAATGATGTAGAAGATGAGAATTCTTTTGTTACTATGACCCCTAAACTCAATTAGATTCTCAGGTAAAGAAAGAAGATATCAACTTTGACATTTCAATCAATGCCTATATTTCTACGAATTTTGTTGTAAGGAATAGACACTACATTTAAAAAACAGAATTGTAACTAACCTACTGTCATGCACCATATAACGATGTTTCACTCAGTGATAGACCGAATATACAACAGTATACAATGTAAAATTATAATGGAACTCAAGTGTACCATTTAAAAAAATCTTTTAGACCATACTTTGCTGTACATTTTTTTATGTTTGGACACACAAATACTTACCATTGTGTTACAATTTTCTATAGTATTCAGTACAGTAACATCATATATAGGTTTGTAGCCTGGGAGCAATAGGACATATCATAAAGCCCAGGTGTGTTGCAGATTACAACACCTAGGAGTGTGTAAGTACACTTGGTCATGTTCACACAGTGATGAAATTTCCTAATGACACATTTCTCAGAATGTATCCCCATTGTTAAGTGACACATGACTGTAGATACCTCACCCAATCATAGAGTCTTTCGTCAACTCCGAGGAAAAAGGTGAAGTTTCTTGAATATCTTCCCTCCTCCCATTATTCTCCTCTGTCCTGCTTTCAACAGCTCCTGTCTGTTTCCCAGGCACTTGTGGCCCTATACTCTTCTCTTGCTACTCGAAGTTCCCAACTATCGACTGCATGCAAATATGTGCCAAGCTTTATAAGGAACAAATTTGATTTAAATACAAAGCTGTGAATAATTCATAGCCTTCCTAACTCTAGGAGCAACAATTAAGTCCCTCCACTCATTGATCCCCCAAAAGTGTATCCAGGCCCACAAGGGGATATGAAGAGATAATTTATTGACACATTATTTATGTGACATAGAGTTGATGTCAACCTAGGCAGCCATCTCTGGGAAAGCGGGAAGTTAATCAGGTGGCTACAGAGTATGGGGTACTACTATGCAGCTATTGGACGGTGTAGATTATATACACATGTAGAAACAAAACAGGTCTTAAAATGATATTTAGAGAAAAGATTAAGAAGCAGGATGTTATTTTAGTTCAGTACCAATTAATAAATAAAAATATATGCTCTCCAAACAACAGAACACATTTTATGAGAACACACACAAGCAAAGACATGCATACACATCTTAGAATGGTAACCTATGGGAGAGCAGAGAAGAGAGTGGAGAGCAGGAATCAGATAGAACAAATAAAATACAAGCACACAAGCATAGATATGAGAAAGGGCTCATGCACAGATCAGTGAAGATAATGTACCGTATACCAAGATGTTAGTCACTCAACTCTTTGCTCTAGGGCAGGTGTCCCCAACCCCTGGACCATGGATGGATACTGGTCTGTAGCCTGTTAGGAACCAGGCTGCACAGCAGGAGATGAGTGACAGGCAAGGAAGCAGAGCTTCAACTGTGTTTACAGACACTCCCCATTGCTTGCATCATGGCCTGGGCATCACCACCTGAGCTCCACCTCCTGTCAGATCAGCACTGAAAAGCATGCTTCCATTTCCAACATCCTATCCTTGTAAAACAGGGTTTTTTGTAGTGATGGCAACCAAAGTGAGATTAAGGAGTAGACTGGACATAAGCAAAGCACTTCTGATGTCACTGCTTCCCATCATCCCCAGAAGAAACTGTCAAATTGTAGGAAAACAAACTCAGGGCTCCCACCAATTCTGCATCATGGTGAATTGTATAATTATTTCCTTATATGTTGCAATGAAATAATAATAGAAATAAAGTACACAATAAATTTAGTGTGCTTAAATCATCCCAAAACCATCCACCACCCTTCCCCTCATCCGTGGAAAAAATTGCTTTCCATAAAACTGATCCATGATGCCAAAAAGATTGGAGACCACTGCTTCAGGGGTCTAAAACAATGACTATGACTACACTGATGATAACTTTTACTACTACCTCCACCACCACCACCATAACAATGGTTTTACCTGAATTTGTTTGATAGATTATCAGGCAGTGCAATAAAATTACCAGAATAAATGAAGATGTTGTGGAGATAGATATTGGGGAAGATTACCTTACATATATCCCTAAAATATCTAAATTTAGGTAGAAGTGATCACTTTGTCATTGTTTAAATAAGCAACATCAGAACACTTTGGCTAAAACAGCAAATCTATGCTACCATATGTATTCTTTACCCAAGCTCCTACAGTAGAGCATTCCTAATCTGAACATTTTAAATATGAAATGCTCCAAAATTAAAAGTGTTTTGAGCACAAACATGATGCCATGGTGGAAAATTTCACACTTGATCTCATGTGATGGGCCACATATATATCATTTAAATTATCGGAAAACATCTTCAGGTTATGTGTAAAATATGTATGAGAAACATAAATGAATTTCATGTTTAGACTTGGGTCCCATCCCCAAGATATCTCATCATGTATATGCAAACGTTCTAAAATTTGAAAAACATCCAAAGTTCAAAACAAACACTTCTGGTTCCAAGCATTGTAGATAAGGAATATTTGCCATTTATAGACTGTTATAGTCAGCTGAATGTTAGTTCCTTAAAAGATATGTCCATGTCCTCATCCCCAGAACCTATGAATGTTACCTTATTTGGGTAAAGATTCTTTGCAGTTGTAATTAAATTAAATATTTTGAGATGAAGAGATAGTCTTGGATTATCCACATAGGCCCTAATTTCAGAGACACACAAAGGAGAACACAAACATAAAAGAGGTGTTATAACAATGGACACAGAATAACAATGGACAATTGGAGTTAAACGGTCATAAGCCAAAGAAGTTGTCAGCCATCAGGAACCAGAGAGGTCATGGAGCACATTCTTTCTCAGAGTTGCCATGTGTAGAGTGAGCCTGTCTACACCTTGATTTTAAAATTCTGGCCTCTAGAATTGAGAGAATAATTTTTTTTGTTGTTGTAAGTCACCAGTCTTGGGGTAAATTGTTATAGCAGCTGCAGGAAATGAACACAACTGTCTTTAGGAATAGTGAAATTGAAGCTATTTAGGCCTAATGTGCTGATGTTACTTATTTAAATTTTGCCATTTTCTCATTGTCAAGAAAGAAAGCGATTTACTTTAAATTCCTGACAGGCTTCAACCTTCTGATCCAATGCCCTTTTTTCAGGGTAATGTATGTCTTTCCCAATACCTTCATGGGTACAGCCCATCTCTTAGCCTTAGTTTTAATCGCTCCCATGTACAAAGGCCTTTAAAATGTACATATTCTTTATCATCCATTCCTCAATTTTATCCTTGGGATAATACTGTGTGATAGGTATCAAATGCATTGTAATTCCTACCCTACAAACTTGAACTTTAAATGAAATTATCATCTAATTATTCATCAGATATTTATTGAGTGCATACTCTACCCCAGACTTCCTGTTAGGTCCTGGCAATACAGAATTCATTTGTTCAACTATAAGATATTAAGTTCTCTGCTAAACACTGGAATCAGATTTTAAAAAGTAAGTGAATGTGTTTTGGATCTATCAAGTCTAGACTCAAGGAAGATAAACAGTATCAAGTAATCACTTATATAAATATACATGTACAAATAAGGCTAGAGATGAAAAATGATAAGATGCTGTGAGAATGTGTAGGAGGTGCAGAGAATTAGAGACAAAGTCTTTGCTCTAAAAGAACTTAATAGTGTAGTAAGGGAAACATCCAAGTAAAGGGAAGGTTAAAATACAATGTGATTCATACCATGAGGTAAGAATTAGCTTCTGTGATAAGACAGAAGAGCAGCACATAAACCAATCTGAAAAAAAAGGAGTTTGAAAAATGATATAGGTTTGATGAAGACACCCCCAGATGGGAAGGAGATAATCACAGAAGGAAGGAGAGAAGGGACAAAGGGTGCAGCAAGTGCAAAAGTCCAAGAGATGGTAGACGCAAACACATTCGGAGAACTCCAAACTTCATGCCTATTTCACCGTATTTCTTACAACATGTATACCTACATCAAAATAGAGGTCTACTTATACATTCCAGGGATTTCTAATTCATCTCAGAACTCTATTAGAGGGTTTTCCATACTAAAGTTTTTACTCTCTAACAATGAGACCAGTCATACAATTTCCCCCCAAGTGATCAGACAAAGATCCATTTGAAATATCCCCAAGATACTATTAGTTATATGGTGCTGACAAAAATTCACCTGGTAGCAAAAGAAGAAAAAAATATATACTTAGAAGGTTAACTTACATTTGAACCACAAACTGTCCCACCAATATTAGAGTATAGTTGCATCACTTAATAGGGCCCAGAGTGTCACTGGGGTGTGACATTGGCTAGAGGTTCTTTGTGGTCTTTCTCTTTTCATCCTACACTTCTAATCTTTTAGGTACTGAAAAGCAGAAAAACCCTTTTGGGTCTCTCTGTAGTCAAGAAGCTGATATTTGGAAAGCCCACTAATGAGTAAAAGATAATTTTTTTCCACAAAAGAAAGCAAATCATGCTTTTAAAAATGTTATTATTAAACTTTGTCAAAACAATATATCTAAATCATATACAGTAATTCCCCTACATACAAACCTTCAAGTTGTAAACTTTCAAAGAGGTGAACACGTCAGCTTCAAACATGAAAGGAATTGCAGCTTTCCTTCCATTCCTATTGTTGATGATGCTTCAGCTCTACCATCTACCACCTCCACTTCCTTCTCTAGTCAGTAACTCTTATTGCCTGCTCCTGTATGCCAGCTGTTGTACTGTACTATACTAGTGTACTTTTCAAGGTACTACACTTAAAGACTAAAATTTTTTTCTTTATTTTTTGTGTTTGCTTTTATATACTATTTGTGTGAAAAGTATTATAAACCTATTAGTGTACAGTAATATCAATATATAGCCGATTGTGTTAGTTGGGTACCTAGATTAATGAACTAATTGGTCTTATGAACATATTCTAAGAACGGAACTCATTCGTATGTAGGGGACTTACTATAAAACATAAACATTCTAAAGATTACTAAAAAGGTAAAGTTGAAACAAACCTTTACAACATGAAACCGTGCCATTTTAAATTGCTGGGATGACTTTAAAATACTCCACTTGGTATGTGCTAAGGACCAGAGAGTTCTTCTCTTAGACCCCAACTGCTAGACATTGTCTGTGATCACTGAGCATTACAGTCACTAAACCTCTTCAATACAAGGTATGAATGCTTTCAGGACCAGACAGAAACAACTGCTTAGAGTCACCCAGAATATTTTTCCTGATCAAGCAGTCCATGTGAAGGGTTTGTTATTTTCTTGTCATCACTGTTTTAAAGACATTTAAAAAATTGAGTGTAATTCCCAAAATAAGCATAAGTACCTTCAAAACTAGGTTATCAAGGAGTCTTAAATAACTCAAGCTATGATTCTGATTTTAATTCAGCATGAGTCATTCCCTTTTTTCAGCTCTGCTAAAATCACGTTTTCCAAAATTCTATTGTTGTTAAGTCAAGGAGCCACATCTATCTCCCATTTCATCCCCATTCAGGGTAGACAAGGGAGGAATGAGGAGAGGACTTTTGATTAATTAGAGAATTCTGAACCTTAATCCAAAAGAAAGTTGAAGTACTGTAGCAAAACAACCAGCAGTTTGAAATATTTCCCTAGTGGCCTTTGACCCAAGGCAACAGATATGTAAAAAATTATGCATTTCAAATGAGATAAAATGAAGAAAATTCATTTTTTGGTCTCATGAGTTTAACATCATTCTTTTAGTTGGTTACAATTCCTCTAAAAAGTGACAACCTCTACTTAAGAGAATCTTGCTTGCAGGATACCAGATGATACAGAAACTTGGGTAATAAATATATAAACAAAAACGTTTACCTGTCTATGTGCATGTAGTTTAGTGCATTCAGTAGAAACCCAGTGTTAATTTCATAATATTAAGTAAAAGAATTTTTTCTCATGTTAAAAATATTTGCAGACTATTTTGTTTCTCTGAATAGTTTAAGTGCATTTTAATAATGGTGTAATTTATAAATGTTTTAAAAAGTAATACTTAAAAACCAACTTTAAAGAAAAGAAGCGATTTTTGTTGGTTTGGGGTGAGTTTTTTCATTGAAATGCAAAGCCAATAAGTAATTGATTACCCATGCAATCAAATAGTATCTATCATACTATACAACCGAAGTATGCCATGCACAAATTTATATTTCTGAAAATAATCCAGTCAACTAAGAAAAATTTAATTAAAATAAATTTATGTAGACCGTATTCCCTTTAGTGCTTAACTTTACAATTGTAAAACAAATTTAATAATTTATAACTCTGAAAGATTTTTTGTTTCCCTGTCAATCAATGTGTATACTGTACAGTTACAAGTATACAGTGTGAAGATATATTTAAAGATTTTTATGTTTTCTCTATAGCATCATGTACAGTTCTCAACATTAAGGTAAAAGAATTCACACATACTGAAGACTTGAAAATATAATTTTTCTTAAAATAGTACCTTGCATGTAGTATCTCCTTACTGAGACACATTAGTAACTGTCTTGGGAGGTAGCATTCAAAGATGACCATCAATAACTCTCAACTTCCTGTGTAGTCAGTCCTTTTTCTTGAGTATGAACTGAACCTAGTGAATTGCTTCTGATGAACACAATAAGGCAAAAGTGATGGGCTATCTCTTCTAGGATTCGGTTACAAAAGCCTCAGATTTTCATCTTGTGTGTGTTCTCTCTCTCTCTCTCTCTCTCTCTCTCTGTCTCTCTCTCCCCTCTCTCTCCTCCCCCCTCCCTCCCTCTCCAAGAGCCCAACTGCAAAGAATTGAGGGTGGCCTTCAACCATCAGTCCTTGAAGAACTGAATCCTGCCCAAAGTCACATGAGTGAGCTCGGACAAAGATCCTCCCCTAGTTGAGCCTATACATGAGACCACAATCCAGCTAGCACCTTGCTTTCAGCCTATGAGAAACCCTGAAGTAGAGAACCTTGCTAAGAATTGGTTACATTCCAGACCCACTGAAACTATAACAAAATAAATGGGTGTTATTTTAAGCCACTAAAAGGTTGAGTAATTTGTAATGCAACAGTAGATAACCAACACAATCATTTAGTTATTTTTTCTTTCTAAATCCACAGAGTACAATAGAACACCATTGAGAACTGTAAAGAGCAATTTTAAACCTTTGCTATTGCCATAGTGTCCAGCACTTATGCTTATGTTCCAGAAGCAGAGTATTGTTGTTCATTTGCTTCTCATCCCTAAAAAACACAGCAGTTCTCTTTCAACCTAAGGATAAATATGGGCTTATTCTGTTAGGGTCTAAATTTTTTCCATCATACCTATGCGTGAATAAGTGAATTCTTCTACCTCCATAAAGCATCTGATTTCCTGATATGTTTACATTGAGATATTATTAATATGCAATAAAATGAATGAAGCTTAAATGTTTAGTTTGAAAGTTTTGATAAGTGCATTTGTATATAACCACCACTTAAAATAAACTAAAGAATAGTCCATCACCCCACGAAGTTTATTCCTGACATTTTTCTGTCATTCCTTCTCCCTACTCACCTCATCATCCCTCAACTATCTACTTTCTATCAACATAGGTTAGTTTTGCCTTAGCTAGGTTGCATATGAAGGCTATTATTTTGGGGGTTTTTTAAATGTTTTTCCTCTTTTAATTTTTATTTAAAATTGTGAGGTACAATTCAGGGTTAGGTATACAAATATTCACCGTGCAGTTACCCTTATCAATGAGGTGTGTCCCCTCTTCCTGAGGCAGATATCGACTACTGTCAATCCCACCTCCCCACCCCTCTACTCCCCTACCCATAGTTTCCCACCACTTTCAATTCTTTTCTTATAGTAATACGGTAGTTGTTCAAGCTCCACTTATGAGTGAGATATATGAAGGCTTTTAAACACTGTATATTCTTTTGTGTCTGGCTTACTTACCTTAACATTATAACTTTTATATTTACTCATGCTGTACCAGTAGTTTCTTTTTTATTGCTGAGTATTATTTCATTTAAATGGATGTACTACTATTTGTTCATTCATTCATCTGCTGATGGGCATTTGGGTTATTTGTAATTTTGTTCATTATGAATACATCTACTGTGAATAAGTGAGTACAAGTATTTGTGCAAACATATGTCTTTATTTACCTTGGGTAAGTGCCTGGGAATTTCTGGGTAAGCATATGAATAAGCATATTAAAAACTTCCAGA
The DNA here is from genome assembly GCF_000164805.1 of Carlito syrichta. Classification (NCBI taxonomy): domain Eukaryota; kingdom Metazoa; phylum Chordata; class Mammalia; order Primates; family Tarsiidae; genus Carlito; species Carlito syrichta. The sequence goes on along the minus strand of NW_007245800.1, from coordinate 244,017 downwards.
ATTCTTCAAAAGTGTTATACCATTTTATAATTCTATTAGAAATTTTGGAGAGTTCCACTTCAACTTCCTTAACATTTCATCTTGTCAGTAGTTTTAATTTATAGACATCCAGTTGTTCCAGCAATTAAATGTGCTTTCCCCAATTCAATTAATTTGCCAGTTTTGCCAAAATTCAAATAACCATAAATCTGTGTATCTATTTCTGAATTCCATCCTGTTCCATCAATTTATTTTCCTGACATTATGTGAATGTCACACTGTAGCTCTATTTTTACTGTAAGCTTAAAAATCATATAGTATAAGTTCTCCAATGTTGTTTTTTCTTAAAGAATGATTTAATGGTTTTAAATACTTTGACTCTTTCTATGAATTTCAGAATAGTCTTATGTATTTCTTGAAAATAGCCCACTGGAATTTTGGGAAAAATGCATTGAATGTATGTATTAATATAGGAAGAAAGAACATTTTAATATTGACTTTCTTGATCAATAATCTTATGTCTCTCTATTTATGTTTTCTTTATCAGTAGTGTTTATCATTTTGAATGTAAAGTTAATGAAACAGTTTTGTTAGATTTATGCCTGTGTATTTTTTTTTCGCAAGAACTATGAAATATCTAAGATTCTACCCAATTTACAAGCTAACAAGTTAACCTGTCATAGTTACATGAACATTAGCAGAAGACGGGAGACTCTCGGGCCAAAGACAAAAAAGTAGTTTATTACTCATAGTGATAGCAATAGCCAGAATATCAGCATTTCGACCATGTTTCCAAGTCCCAATTCCCAAGAGATCATGCAAAAAGGCCATATGATAACTGTACAAACTCAGGGATTCAATATTTTGTAATGCATTATAAGCATGCCTACTCTTTGCTCTATAGGAAGACACTATCTCTATCTTCCATTGCTTTTTGCAAAACAAACATCTTTGAAAAGATGGGTCAAAACAAAGACAGTCAGTACCTGCACTAATAAAACATGCAGTAATGGGAGAAATGTATGAAGAATTGTCTTCCGACAATCTAATATTTTTTAATGCTATTTTAAATGGAATTCTAAAACTTCAATATCCAATTGATCATTACTAGTATATAGATACATAATTAATTTATATATATTTAAAGGTAATAAAATAGTGACCGAAATTATCTAAATTATATAAAAATTAAGAAACATATTCCTGAAAAATCACTAGATAATAGAGGAAATCACAAGTGAGATTATGAACTCACTAAAACACAAAGAGATGAAGACTATTTTGAATCTAAAATTAGAATAGATAGGAAAAGATGTACTCAGAAGGAAATGTGTAGCTTTAAATGCCTTTATTATCCCTTATTATTAAAATTAAAGGAAAGATAAAAAATAAAATAACAGTATTTTTCTTAAGAAACTTAAAATGGACAAATAATATTTTAATCTGTCAGGTAGATCAACAAAAAGTTAAGATGAAATTAATGAACTAATGATTATTTTTAAATAGAGGTCATAATTAAAGCTGATGTTGGATCTTACAACATCTTTAAAATGAATAAACACGGTGTGGTCTTGATTAAGGAAAATACACACACACACATACACACACACAGACATATGACTAAGATTAGAAAGATATCAGAAAGACTTTCATAGAAAACACTAAAAAAAAGATAAGAAAGTAGGATATACAACCCTATGCTTGCATTTTCTCTAGTTTTGTAAATCTAGAGGGAATGAATGATATTGTGGCAAAATATAAACTACCAAAATTAAGACAAGATTGGAAAAACTGATCATACTTGTTACCATTGAAGAATCCACAATGGTGATTAAATATCTACTATTGAAAAAGACACCAGGACTAAATTGATTCACTGCTGTCTGCATCTAACCTTCAACTAACAGGCAAATTAAGTGATAAATATACTATTATAGACTAAAGTAAATGATAGACAAGGTTCTTATTTATTTTGTAAATGCTGAAATGACATTAACTCCAAAACTGGTAAACAATATACAGATAAACAATATAAGTATATAATATACTACAGATAAATCTTACTTATGATCATACATTACAATTTAAAACAGGACAACCCCTTTGAGTCCCCTTCCACTGTGAGAGCTTTTCTGTCCTCTCAATAAATCCCACATTCTAAAAAAAATTTTTAAATAAAGCACTATGAAAAAGAGCCTACTATGCTGCAAAGGAATAATATTGCATTATAAAACCAGATTTATTCCTGTAATACAAGGGTGATTCTATATTGATAAATCTATCAATTTAATAAAGTATATCAAATCATTTAAATACAAATACCACATTATCATCTTAACTAATGTAAAGAAAGCATTTGATAAAATCTGATATTCTTTTCTTGTAAAAGCACTAAGTAAAAGGAATTTTACTTTAATTCCTTTTAGGAAACTATTTAAATGCAGTAGCCTTTTTAATAAAAATCAGGAGCAAATATTTTTCTAAATAGCTAATACTAAACTTCATTTAATAAAAGGTATTAAATAGTGCTATCTATTATTTAATATTGTCCTGAGACTCTAGCAAACATAATACAAATGAAAATTAAACAATCAATATTAACATGATGGAAGTGGGGGCAGGTAGAATTAGCTTTTTTGCTGCTGATGGATTGTACATATAGAACTGTGAGACTGGTGAAAATGGTAACTGCAATAATGACAATGTGGATGAATGCACAATAAATGTATTTTTAAAAAATCAGTGACTTTTCTCTAAATCGGCAATAAGAAACTAGAAATGGAAATGAGATGACTGTTATTTTCCAAATTATAAAATCTCTAGGAATAAATTGAACAAGAAAGACATATAACCTATATGAAGAAAATGTAAAATTCTATTAAAATACATAAGAAGATCTGAACAAATAAAAAAATAGCCTATGCACTTAGATGAGAAGTCTTCATATTATCAAGTGTCATTTACCTCAAATGTAATTTATACATTTAATGCTGTACCAATTACAGTTTCAGTTGCATATTTTGTTTTCTCTTTATTGTTGGGTACAATCTTTAAATTAATATGGACGAATGAATACCTTTAAATAGCTACATCTCCCCCTATCTCCACACACACACAAAAATAAGTTGGACTTTCCTTAATTTAAGAGGAATTGCCTTACCCATCGTCAGAAATTTCTATAAAGCCACAGTAATCAAATCAGTATGGCATCGACAGAGAAATAAACCAAGAGACCAGTGGGGCAGATTGAGAAATAACATATATGTGACAAAGATTACATTTCAATTTAACAGAAAAAGGGTAACATTTAATAAATGATGTTGATGTAATAAGTTATTTATCTGGAAAATAATAAAGACATAACTGTTTTAAACCATAGGCACACATGACTTAAAATGAATGTAGTTTAAATGTAAAAAATGAAACAAAATAAATCTCAGTAGTAAACTAGATAATTACATATATAATCCATAGTTGAGGGGAAATTATGTATACATTTGTATTTATACCTTCCTACCCATGGGTAACTCCTGAGAATCTAACCCACAGAATTATAATTCCCAGTCTGGCATAGAACAATGTTGTTTATGGCAACACTGTGCTTGAAGATAAGGATGGAGATAATGTGACTTTCCATTATGAAAAAAGTAGTTGAATCTGTCATGTCACAGTCTATATCACAGACTGGTATTGTAGTCATGAAAGAGAAAGAATTAAAGTTCAGTTGAAATATTTTCTGGTGTATACTGTGGAGCTACAAAAGCAAAATGCAAACAAATGTGTAAATAAACTGTTTTATGAAACATAGACCAAAACAAGCAAACAAATCCTTAGGTGCAGACATGAATATACACTTAGGTACACAAGCATTATGTAACCTAGCCTCTGTTGCTGCATAACTCCAAGGACACCATTCATATATGTGGCACTCTGCCTTATGTTGGTCATATGTTTTAGTGTGTTTAGTTATAGATATGGATTCAGATATGTTATTGTAGGTATGGATATAGATGTAGATGTGAATGTAGATATAGATATAAATAATGATAAATTTCAGTATGACCATAGTACAAAAAATATAGAAGCATGAACTTTAGGTTGGTAGCATGAGCTACTCTGGGTGAAGAAGGAGAAACGTAGGAAGTCATTTTAGTTAGACAGAGGAGAAGTAGGGAAAAGGACAAGAGAAAAAGACCCCATGTACATGCATACCCACACAGCCAAGATGTATGATTTATATCACCTATATATATATATATCAATCTGTATTTTTTATGCATATTGGATTTAAGTTGCTCAACTGTTTCTAGGTTCTTAGGGTGGATCATTGGTTTACAATTTTCCTCTTTTCACATAAAAAGATTTAAAGCTATTATTTTTTCCTCTAAACACTGCTTTAGCTCTATATCACCAAGTTTGATATACTGTATCTTTAATATCACTTAGTTAAAAATATTTTTTTTCATTTTCACTGCAATTTCTTCTAAGACCCATGAGTTATTATTTTACAAACATTTGTAGTTTCCCTGGATGTCTTACTGTTACAAATTTCTAACAATTTTGTTCTGGTCTGAGAGCATCTTATGTATGATTTCATTTATTCTAAAAATACGGTGACTTGCTTAATCGCTATGTGAATGCTTTATCATATTTCTTTGAAGAGGGTTGGTATTTTCGTTATGGCAGGCAATTGACCTGATTTGATTTTCAAACTGCAAACACGTCCTCATCTACGGCATCCCAAATCTTAAGTCAGTTTTTTGCTTGTTTTTGTCCTGATGCATGGTTCAGAAACTTGGGCAGAATAAATAATTCTTCAAGGGTACCCCTTAGAGAAGTATCCATTCCAAGAAGTATTGGTCTCCGCCTTCTCTGGCTGTTTCATTTTCAGGAGTATCCCTTATTTATTTCATGGCAGAGGCCACCTTGAGCTCTGTCTTCTAATTTCTTAGGTCAAAAAGACCATGAGTTTTCTGTTGGAACTTCAACTTTCCACCTTCAGTTTAAAGCTCACAAAATCTAGAAACTCATCCCATGCCATTTCCTTAACAAGTTTTGACTCTCCTTCGAAATCTTTGTCTTTGTCCATAGTCTTCATATGCAGTCTTCAGATTGTTCGTTTTTGCATTTTCTCTACAATGTATAGCTGTTATCTGTGGGGATTAGTCTCTCAGGAGTTTATTCTTCCATAACAGAAGCAAACTCATCAAATCTCTTAGTAACTTTGATCAATAGATCACAAGTGCAAATATCTTCCAAGTATCTCATTTTATTAAAGTGTGTTATGTTATTCAATCTCTATTATTTCTATTTTTTATGAACTAGCTAATATTGTATGACAAAATACTACTCATTGCATTGCTGTGAAGCATCAATGAACTCATAAAAGCTTGCTAAGTTCTTACTATATATATATAATATGTATTCAGACTTATTCTAGAATGTGTCTCTTTTTGTTGCTTTAGTATTTTTTGTGAATAAGGATGAACAAAACCATGTATTCTGCCTTCTGAACCTTTACTACATATTGAACCCATAGCGTGTGTCTATTAATCTTCATACATATTCAGAGTGTAGCTTATAACAGTTCCTTTGGAACCATTATCCACATATGTTGTGAATGTATATTAACTGAAAATACATTTACATATTATGAGTTCATCATATTGAATGGATAGTAAAATCTTTATAAAATATAGTCATAATACTCAAAAACTATTTACTTAAACATGTTACTATTCTTACCACCTATTAAATGTTATTTCTAAATTTTGTAGTGGATATTTGCAGAAAAGCCAGGTTTCTGGAAGACTGCATTATCAAGTTATTATTTTTTCAACCAGGATTCTTCCTGCTGATATCCTCAACAACAGAATACAGTCTATATAGGTAAAAGAACTAGCAACCTTAGTTGTAATCAATATAATTTAATTATGAGCTCATGGCAGATCTCTCATTATCAAAGGCCTTGTAATAGATGACAAAGTTTGGATAAACGTCTGAAAGTCCCCAAATTCTGCAAGATGCAAGTGAAATGAAATTTGTAGCCATTTAACAAATTGTGAGCTATCATAGCTAGCTAATTGTTCAACCAAATGACTTAAACTCATAATGTGAACCCAACACATCTTTTCATTTTCTGAGGAATCTTTGAAGGTCAGCATGTGGCTAAGTAAATAAAACCAACAAGAGCTATGAGTCTGTGTGTGATTGTAAATGCCTGAGATAGTGTACAGGAATTACGCTGAAATCTCAGTGACTTTAAGCAGTCACGAAAATACAAGAGCTCTCTAAAAAAGGATAGTATTTACGTCTCATTACCACAATAAAATCAAATTCCACAGTGGCATGAATGAAAGAGAAAGACCTCTATACTCAGAAAGCATTGTTAACATGTTTAAGGAATCTAAGACATCTGCTCAGAAGACTCCATTTGAGTACTGTGTTCTAAAGTTGCTTCATAATCTGGATAATATTACCTAGTCAGTAGGCAATACACCCAAGTGATTAATACAAAATGCCAAACAAGACATGTTTAATTCTGTAAATGAATGTAAATATAACTGTAAAATAAAACGGTGACATCATTCCCAGAGAAAATATTCTCTTAAATGCAAAAATTTTACATTTATGGGGAAGTTACTCTTTCTTTAACATGATGACTAGGTTAATATCAACATTGTTAAAACTATCAAAAAATATCTGTAAGAATGAATATTGAAAATAAGGATAGAGAAAGAAACCAGAAATGTGTTTTCAATATATTTATATTTTAGAGAAAAATGTCTATTATTATAGATGCCTAGTGACATAGTTCCCTTTTATCTCAAACACAGTTTATTATGTTTTGTATAAGGTAGTCAGTTCCACTGGACTAAGTTTACAATTCGTTGTTCAAATGAAATCCTCCTCAAGACCATGTGTGAAACAGACAGATGTCAATAGCTGCATTACTCTAAAATTTTGCATGGGTTTGTGGAAACCTCTACAGTTTTTAGCCTGATCCTTGATGTTCTTCATGTTGCTAGAGGATTTAAAGTAGCAGTCTGAAAAACAGTTCACGAGTCACTCAGTTCTTAGAGGTCTGGGCCATGTCTATCTACCTTACACCTCAGGATAGTTTCTATATTTTTCAAAATATCTGATCCAGAGTAAGCACTCTGAATATTTATAAATGGATGAAACAAATGAATGTCATAAAATGTTCTTTTTTTGTAACGTTATTGGTATCACGTAGACAAAGTTATATATACATATCTAATTGTGTTAGAATTGCTATGACAATAAAGATATATGGCATATAAAAGAACCAGTAAAATATATTACATGGTTTTTATAGAAACATAGTTTAAGACAAAGAATCCCAGACTAGATGAACATCATATATTTGGGGTTCTGTTCAAAGTTCTATTACCTTAAAAATTTGTCATCACTGGGACTTATGCCATTGTTTCCTCAAGTGTAAAACTCCCTGACCAGAATCTGTGTTAGCTCTTAAGTTTTTTACAGCAATAAAATTTATATAGCAGTAGAATCTCAAATGTCATGAAACATTTATTAACTGATGACAAGTCAATATTCCAAATTGTTTTTTCAAATTGTTATATAATTTTGAGGTATATAGGGCACATAGCCCCATAAAACAAATGATCTCAGCCAGGCACAGTGACTCATGGCTACAATCCCAGCACTTTAGGAGGCCAAGGTGGGAGGATTGCCTGAACCCAGGAGTTCAAGACCAGCCTAGGCAACATAGTGAGACCTCGTCTCTACAAAAAGTCAAAAATTAGCTGGGCATGGTGTCATGCGCCTATAGCCCCAGCTACTCGGAGGGCTGAGGGAGAAAGCTTGCCTGAGCCCAGGAGGTTGAGGCTGTGGTGAGCCATGATCATGCCACTGCACTGCAGCCTCAAAAACTGAGTGAGACTCTGACTCAAAAAAATAAAATAAAACATTCTCAGTCATTCACACCTTAGCCAGGTACTAGAAATTTTCATATACTCCATTGCTTCTTCTGAATTTTTATCATGTCACTTGCCATCTTAGTATTTAAAGATATCATTTAATCCCATCTTTCTTTTAAATAAAAAGGGAAATATGAAGTAAAGAATAAAAGGGGAAATGACAAATGGAGGCAAACGTTTCAGTGTCTACAGAAGTATTCAGTTTCCATTCTTTTCTTTTCTTTTTTTTTTTTTTTGAGTTGGTGTCTCACTCTGTCGCCCAGACTGGAGTGAAGTGGCCGCTCCCGGCCACCGCAGCCTCGGTCTGCTGGGCTCCAGCGATCCTTCCGCCTCAGCCTTCCGTATAGCCGGAATTACAGGCGCGCGCTACCACACCCGGCTGATTTTTTGATTTATTGTAGAGATGAGGTCTCCCCTGCCCAGGCGGGTCTCGAAACCGCGGGCTCAGGCAATCCACTCACCTCAGCCTCCCAAAGGCGCGGGATTACAGGCTGAGCCACCAGTTCCGTTCTTAATGGAGAATGGTAAAATTCTGAAAAACTGGATATAGAAAAATGGTCTTTGAAAGTAGAAACCTACTAGACAAATCAAAATTAAGATGTAGTTGACAAGATGCAATGTGAAAGTTAGCTACTTGACAGTGGGTACCATGTTTGTGTTTTGTTTTCTTATTTCATTCAGTCAGTTTCTTAAATTTCCTACAACTTATCTCAGTGTTGGGCAGACATAGTTAGTACATGTTGGTCAAAAACAATGAAAACAAGAAAACAGAAAACACACTTTTGATAGGACATATGTTGAATATATATACTTCATATCAAATTTAATTACAAAGCATTAATGACAATGATAGTAAGGTGAATCTGAGATGAATGAAATATAGCTTCTTCTTGAAGCACCATAGACAGCAATTCACCTTATTATCATTGTCTCTTGGTTGAATCATTAATTCCATAGGAAATAATTTATCATTTCACCATCAACTTCATTTTTGATAAAACAACAACATATTACTCAAGAAAGAATTTTCTTGTGTCCAGTACTTGCAAAAAGCAACAAAAATATGTACCTTATTTATTGCTCCAACTTTGTCAATATCATAGGTATACTGAAATCTTTTTAAAATAAAATATTCATAACAGATACTTTATCAGGCTTTCAACAGTTAGGCATGGGTGTGTGTGTGTGTGTGTGTGTGTGTGTGTGTGTGTGTGTGTGTGTTGTATCTTCTCTCTATACATATTTATTTATTTTCTACACACACACACACACACACACACACACACACACACACACACACAAGCATGTGGCCAAAGAGAAGGGGAAACTTGAGTAAAAATTAGTAAGAATTACTATATATGTATGTATATGTGTATATGCATGCCTCCCTACTTATGTTATTTTTCTTTTGTTCCTCCTTTATTTTGTCTATCTCTTTAAAAAAAAACTTTTGAAGAGCTACTATAAAAGTTCAGCTTCCATGTGTAAATACTCTCCCTAAGAACTCAAAACTTAATGGTAGTAAATGCAATTATGCACCAAACTAAGACAAAATGTGATGAAATAAAATAAAGAAATAATCAAAGCAAATAAAGAGAATTAATTACTTCTGCATAAGGAATGGGAGGTGGCCTAACTCAAAGTAGATGCCATGCTTTGCCAAGTTAGTGAAGTATTGTGAACACAGAATTTATACCTTATTGGGCTAAGCATCTGAAATTAATACAATCACATATTTCATGAAACTCCCAATTCTCCTCTCCTCCTTTTCTGTTCTCCCTCACAGAACAGCCAGGGAAGAGTCATGAAATCTAGAAAAAGTCAGAACAAAGTAAGCTCATGATCCTCTAATATTCAGACAGTCCTAAGAAGTATGTTTGTAAACACAGACAACAAAGATTGTGAAATTACAAAATCAATTATAGTCACAATTTTCATTACTAGGGAAAATTCATATCTCAGAGTAAGAAGCAATGTCAATAGGGACATAATTCGACAAAGCTCCTCAGCTGTTGGATCCTCACCGAAAGCAAAACACTCCAAAGACACACACAGTTTTGACCAGCCTAAGTGAACGTGAGTCACTATATTTCCCAATCATCTTGACTTTAACCTATGACTCATCAAATTCCTTAGTCATCCTCCAGTTGCTTTGTGAATCAACACAATTTTTTTCATTCTCCCCACTACCACCACATTTCAAGCACTTGTTACTAGATATTTGGATTTTTGCAATAGCTTTTATTATTGCAATAGTTTTCCTGGCTCAGTTTTTTTATTAATCCAGGATATCAATCCATAAAATTAATCCTAAATAAAAATTAAGTCTTCCTGAAACTTTGAATTATTCTTTATCGCTTTTCTAATATTTTCTTTTCAACAGCTTCATTCAAGATATAGTTCAAAACACTTGATCTGTCCAAATCTCCAATCTCATTCTCCTTATTCACCTTTATCTTTTTTTTTTCTAGCCTAGAAGGCTCCCTACCTTTCCTCTGATATTCTGTTCACTCTTGGGTAGTATCCAGACTCATGCCATACCTCTGCATAAATAAGTTCTTTTCCTTCTCTCTGTCTCTTAAAATTCTGACTATCCTACTATTTTCACCAATCACTGTAGCTCATCTCTAAGTTTTCACTTTGTAAGTCATATATTCCTGGGCAAGATGATGTATTTGAACACTGTGGTTTAAAGATCATCAATGATCACAGTGTTCAAGAAGTGTTTTCCTGGAAATTTGTGATTGAAAATAGGTATCAGATAAAGGGCAGAGTTGGAGGAGGAGGGACTGGGCATAACTACTTCTCTTATAAAAAGCAGCAGTTTAGGAAGGTAGGGAAGACTGAGGGGTTGTACTGTAGGCTGCTTGGTTAAATTCTATATCTCTTATGTGCTCTGTTTCATCATGGGTCAGTTACTTGATATGACTCTGCTCAATTTTCTCCTCATAGGGAGGTTGCAAGGATTGTTTTGTCTGCACTTCTTTTTTAAAAATATTTTATTTTACATATGTGGAGTACAATTCAGGTTAGGTATAAAAATGTTCATTATGCAGGTACCCTTGTTGATGATGTGTGCCCCCTCTCCCCTGGCAGTTTCCCACCACTGCCAATCCCGCCCCCACCCTCTCCTGGCTGTTTCCCACTACTGTCAATCCCTTTCTTCTAGTACTATGGAAGTTGTTCATGATCCACTTATGAGTGAGAATATGTGGTACTCGGTTCTTTGTTTCTGAGATAGATCACTCCATATTATAGACTCTAAATCCATCCAAATAGCTGCAAAGTTTATAATTTTGCCCTTCTTTATGACTGCGTAACATTCCATCAGGTATATGTACCACATTTTTTAAATCCAGTCCTCTTTTGAAGGGCAGCATGGTTGGTTCAATATTTTTGCTATTGTGAATAAAGTTTCATGCTCTGCACTTCTTAAATGTAAGCTGTGCACAGTACTGTGAAATAATAAGTCAAAAACGATCTCAGAGAAATCAGCTACTTCAGAAGTACTGGCCAACAGAGGGGTTCAAGATATAAAACTGAAGAAGTGGATGTTCTGGAAGATGAAAAGAAAAGGCGAGGACAGTGATAAATAGTCAGTGAGTGCACCAAACAGGAGAGTCTAATATGGTGGTCCTTGCTGTTAGACTGTCTTTCTTGACAACTTTATTTACTCCAATCAAAGGACCAGCTCTTAGAGTATGACACAGAGCTAAGCACACCATAATGGCAAGTATTGTTATCAATATATTGATAACAATATCCTACTTGCCTTTATGCTCTTTGCTAAGAACTGGGCAAAGAAGTTTTCCTAACATAAATTCATAATCCTCATAAAATATCCTAATAACTATATATTATTTTCCCCATTATGAACACAGGGAAACCAGGATGCTGAGAAATTATTTACTCACACAACTAAATACTTGTAAAATTTAATTTAATTGGAAGACATCCACACTTCAGTCCCTAGCAGAAACCTCTATCTTGAATCCTAGATTCCAATTTTCAACTTCTGGTTGGATGTTTGAAATGTTAAAATTGAAAATATTCAACATTTCACTCGTCTTCCTCCCCAATTTGTTTTTCTGTCTACCATATTCCTTCAAAAAGTGATCTCTCCTTCCTCTCTACCCCCATAATGCTTGCTTCCTTTCTACAACATTTGACACGTTATGCCCCTAACTACCCTATAACGGGTGACACAAAGAGAGCAATATAAAATTGACCACTTTAAGCAAAATAAATTGCAGTCTATTTTTTGACAGACATGGAGTAAGCACCTAGAATAGCACAGAGGTAAGCTGACATCCCAGAGTTAGGTTTTGCTGTGATATGTTAAAAGGTTTTTTCTAATTGTTTTGTATTGCATATTAGGAGAATGGAAGATGTGACTAATGTAGATAATGGGAAGAACTCAAGTCATTGGACTCAGTAGACTGCTAGACTCTCGGACCAGAATACATGACAAAGGTTTCTCTTGCAAATTATGTGTTTTGCCAGATGTTTCTATGTGAGTATATGTTTTGGATGTTCCTGACATGTGACAATCAGTGCTTTCTATTAATTATATTTCTAAGTTAACTTTTGTCAGCAAGAATGTCAATTTCATATTTAAATCTCAGGGATGGTGGCAAAAAGCAAAATATAGTTCTTAATTTTTCTATTAATATTTAAGAATTCAGTTACAAATTAACCATATCATAGGTCTTGCATGTTTGTATTTCTTCTTTATTGCATAATCTTCTTGAGGATGGGTAAAATTCCAACTCATGCTTTTGTGTGACAAGTAGATAGTGATGGTACTTGAAATTCTTCTGCACAGGCACAATTACAGCAGCTGTGCATTAAGAGGAGTTATTTATTGAGGAAAATGTACATTTTAAAAATAATAGGATGCTAAAGAATGTCTAAATGAGAGGCAGGAGGTAACAAGAGGATGAGAAGCCAATTCAGTAGTTGGGAAAAATAAATCAGAGTTGTCAAAGGGGAATCAGTATCAATAAAATGTTTCCTTACACTTTTCCCCTTCTTTCCTCCCCTGTAATTTTTGAGAAACAACATCCCCTTGTCTACTTTGATGTGGTTCTCTTAGTGTTTCTAGTCATTGTGCAGTGCCTGTGGTTGCAAGAATACATGTGGCCTTGGCTTCAGTAATCATGGTGGACCAAACTAGAGCTCTTTCTAGAGATTTACTGAAAAACTGAAATTTTCTTTTTCTGTGATTCACAAAATTTAATAATATGACTAAAGCCTCAAGTAGCCACCATTTTCTTCCAAATGAAGGATATATGTTTGTTGTAGGAAATAACATGATACACAGAAGGCAAAAGATAGGAGAGATGGGGAGCTGATTAATTGTATTAGCTTATGGGTTTAGTTTGCCTGAGAATAGAAATATCCTACTTCCAGTACCATGTGGCAATACATTTTCATTTTGCTTAAGAAAGTTGAGTTCGGCTTTTTGTCACTTGCAACCAAAAGTCTTGGTTGATACAGAAAGCAGATGCCCAAAATATCATATATGTTACTATGAAATCAAGGAGGTTGAAGACTGAAAGGGACTATTTCTTTCGACTTTAATCTTTATCGGTAATCTCTGAAAGTGTAACTTCATTGTACTACTGAGAATAATACCTAGTTTTCAAGTGATTTATTAAATGATGTCTACAACTAGAGGAACTTTTAAAAGACATTTCTTAATTATCATCATTATTTCTCCAAACACAATCAACAGGATTTCTAGATAGTTTTTGTTCACAAATAATACACAAAATTCCCAGTGTTATAATCCATCTATTTAAATGAGATCACTGTTTTAAAGTAGTTCATTGTGAATATGAACTACATCAGAAATTTAACTTTTGCTCAGGGTAAGTATTCAGTTCAGTGACTAGAAAAGCAGTTCCAGCCGGGCTCGGTGGCTCAGCCTGTAATCCCGCGCCTTTGGGAAGCTGAGGTGAGTGGATTGCCTGAGCCCGCGGGTTCGAGACCCGCCTGGGCAGCGAGACCTCATCTCTACAATAAATCAAAAAATCAGCCGGGCGTGGTAGCGCATGCCTGTAATGCCGGCCACTTGGAAGGCTGAGGCGGAAGGATCGCCGGAGCCCAGCAGGTTGAGGCTGCGGTGACCGGGAGCGGCCACTGCACTCCAGTCTGGGTGACAGAGTGAGAATCCAACTCAAAAAAAAAAAAAAGCAGTTCTGACTTCTAAACTAAGGTATATATTAAAATATAGCTTACATATGGGGAAATATATTCTTAGAATCTAAAACGTCATTAGAAATTACTCTTTTTAATAACAGTGAATTAAATGCATGGAAGGTTGAATAATTATGAGGGTTATTTGTAAGATTTGAAAGTACCGTAAATAAGAAAGATACATCATATGGCATGCAAACTTCCGCAGAATGAAGACTAGGAATCTAATATTTTGTGGGAAACAACATGTATTAATGAACACTTAGGGAAACTATTTTTCTCAGTTGGGATTGTCATATAGAAAGCAAATCTTTTGCTCTGAGTTTTTTTGCTTCGGGTGGTAGAATTAATCTCTGTGTTGCTCTCTGGGGCAAAGTAGGAATCCCTTTTTCACTCTTAGGACTTTATTTTTTTTTGCTATAGAAACTTATTATGACTCAAAAGTAGGCTAATGTGCAAATTTAATAATTTCTTCACATAAAATACTTTATAGCCTGGATCTAAATCTAGATCAGTAGGCATGATGTGCTTGTATTTTGTAAAGGAGAGTTAATTATGCCCTTGCCTTTTGTTTCTATGGCTGGTGACCTCCTTGAGACAGACACTCAGATATGACAGTTTGGTACATTCTTATTCTCTGACCATTAGCACTCATGTTGTGCACTGTTAACATAGAAAACTTCATCTCGGAGCCAAAGAGCATGCGTTTTTATTCTGTAGTAGACTTGTTACATACTTTAGAAATTACACATTTTGATTGCATATTCTGATATGAACCCATATTGTAGCAATATACTTGTTAAAGGGGAAGGTTATTGGGCACCAGGAATATATATTTAAACACATACACTGTCTGAATTCTAAATGCTTAATATTCTATTAAAATGACATCCAGTTAGAGTAGTCATGGCTCATCCAAATGAAGTGGGAGAAAAGAATTTGAGACAACAACTAAAGTATTATTTTGTAGCAGTTATTCCTAGAAATCTTTCTACTTTTCTGTAAACATTAATGATTACCTAATATCTATTTTTTAAATCCCTTTCAAGAAACATTAAATTTGCAAATAGCACAAGATACACAGTGGTGGAGTTGCAACCAGTGGAAGAAAGAACAATGCTTTTGCCTGAGAAGCTGACTGCTACCTATAGAATTAGAAAGTCAGAATCCATAATTCACTTTGCAGCTTTAAAAAGACAGTAAATTTAAAAAGTATCACTATTTTATTAAAGGCATATGATACAGATAAAGTATATTTTATATCAACCAGTATCACAAGTGCTAAATATTGCTCACAAGGAGGTCATCTTGGCACTTTGCCAACAAAATAGAATCTGATTAAATAATGAAACATAAATTCGCCTAGAAAATAAAACTTTGTTCATTTATGCCTATCGACAAAATATAAAACTAGGTTAAATTTCACAGATGTTTAATGCCGCATGAAGTTCAGAAGTATTGTGACTGTAGCATAGAACCATCGAAATGGGATAAATCTATTTTGTACTAATTTTGAAAGATTTCCAAGGCAAGTTCATAAGTGAACAGGCAAGGTTTAGAATAACACATATATGTAGAAATATAAGTTCATTAAAAATGAAATGAGTGAGACACACCTAAACTATGAACAATGTTTCTGAATTGATCTCAGAAGAAATAAATAGAAAAAGAGGAATTGAGAGTGAAAAAAAGGAATTTTCCTGTTTTATCCTCTTTTTTTGCATTATAATATATCTTTTATACTGTGAATGTATTCTTTTAGGATTTGGGTAATTATTTTACCAGTAATAAAATTTGGTCACATAAATATCTCCTTATATGTATTTATAAATATATACTTGTATGGAAATTTGCTTTTATAAAAATTCTAGCCTTTTATAAAGCTTAACTCCTCAAGGAATATATAGATGAGTAAGTGGTTTTTAAAACCTTCTCTTAAGTTGTATCTTGCATTTTGTATTTCCCCAATTGCCCAGTATAGTGTTCTATTCATATCGAAGATTGTTGATTGACTAGCAAAAAATAAAAATAAAGAACTAAATTTAGGTACACATCTTGGTACTTAATATTTTCATTTTATTTTTTTAGATTAGAAAATATAGTTTATCTGGAAAGTAAATTTGAGAGGGAGAGACAAAGAGGAGATTCACCTCCCCACTTACTTAACATTTTTCAAGAAAAGCAAATAGGTTGAAGTGTTCCAAATATATACATTTGAAGAGGCTTTTTAAAGGGGAAAGACAGTTGTGTTATAAATTTTTAAAAGTTAATTTTAAGGTTAGGAAAAGCTCTTTCATTCCTTCCTTTATGTAATAAATAATTATTGTGCACTCAGGGCCAAGTGTGATTAAAGGCACAATGATTGAAGATCAATGATGAAAAACAAGACCAGGTATTTGTCCATGAAACATATACCTGAGATTGAACAATAGTAATGAAGAGCTAAGAAGTCAGGGAAAGAGGCGACATGATGACACAATGAATTACCATCTGATTAAACCTATTCTCCATCCAGTGATAAGGTAGAGTTCAGAAGTATTGTGACTGTAGCATAGTGACAGCTCAAGGGGAACCTTGAATGCCAGTGCTACCCTCAAATGCCATGGAGCCCAGTATATAAAAAATGTGGCAATTGCTAGGCCTGCGCTTCTCTGACTCAGTTGATTCCTAACTCTGCAAAGGCTTCACTGACCCCTGAAATGCAGCAGCTGTGAGAGAAAGGAGGTCTAGGAGATATATATATATCCCCATGGTTCCCTGATCTCATGAAAAATCTGTCCTGTTAATTTGCTGTGTCAATGGTATAAGTTGGGGAGAAAGAAACTTTAAGCTGAATTCTTGTTGTTATTCTTGCCAATCTTTGAACTTGATCAACATTTATGTTCTTTCCCAGCCTCACAATTCATCAGGAGAGAACAGCCTTGTCATTACCTTTGACTGTCCAATGAAATTCTTTTCATGAGACTTTAAATAAAAGATATTTACTAACCAGGGTCATTCAAAGTTGAGAGAGGTACAGTCCACATCAGTGTTTTAGTCTCCAATATATTAAAAAAAAAATCAGGAGAGATAGCAGAGTAACAAAAATTGTAACATTTTATATACTTATAATCTGAAAAATTAACAAAAAATATTTTTTGAGAAGTAATCCTTTGGTTTTTTTCATATTTTTAATACACTTTTGCCTCGCTTTAAAAAAAATTATTTTAGAGTGATTGGGTACACGGCAGAATTTGCTACATACATAAATTGTGTGAAGGTGAGGCACCCTCTCCTCCCTGGTAGTTGACTTGGTGCCCGATGGGTGGTTGTTTGTTCTTTATCCCTGCCACCCTCAGTAGTGCCCAGCAGCAGTTGTCCTCACCTTTGTGCTCCAATGCCCAGTCTTTTTCTTTTCTTTTCTTTTCCATTTTAAATGCTAAAATAGCTAGCCAGGCAGACATAGTAGCTCATGCCTATAACCCCAACACTTTGAGAAGTGGAGGCAGGACTATTACTTGAGGCCAAGAGTTTGAGATCATCCTGAGCAACACAGTGAGACCCCATCTCTACGAAAACAAAATAAATTTTAAAATGAGCCAAACATGGTGGCTTGTGCCTATAATCCCCACTACTTGTTAAGCTAAGGAAGGAGAATTGTTTGAGCCCATGAGTTCAAGGTTACAGTGAATGATATATCAAGCCACTGCACTCCAACCTGGGCAAGAGAAGAAGATCCTGTTTCAAAAAAAAAAATAAAAGTTAAAATACACAAAGTTTTAATATTCTCAAAAATCTCAAGTCATTAATTCTTCAAGAGGTAATGTATGTAAATTACTTGCTATATAGATATTATAATGATTTTATATATATATATATATATATATATATATATATATATCACATTTATAAACTCAAGACCAGAGAGGTGGTACCAAGTTGCAATAAATAATATTAAGACATAACAGATTGAGATTTTTAGATGAGTGAAAACTCAAAAAGCTGGTTTTAAAGACTCGATGATGATGATAGCCAAAGCTAGAATTTCTGAAAGCTTAACAAACTAAATGGAAATGTTAGGTTTCCAACTGCTTTTCTGTGTCGTAGGTGAAAGAAGTTTTTGATTGACCAAAAAACTTTTAGAACACAATTCACAAACCTGAAAAAGTGGTTGATCATCTTTTTACAGAAATCTTAAAGTGAGATGTTAAGTTCTAGGTTAAGAAAAAATTTTAAATGCCAAAGAGATCATAGAAGTAATTGTGAAAGTCTTTCTTTTTTTCTTTATATAACATAATAATTATATGCTTCATATTTTACAAAGAAATAACTATTCTCCCACTTTATTGCAATCTTCATAAATATAATTGGCTAAATTTAATTTCTAAGCAAGTGGAAAAACAACATTGCTTGTTCAATTGCATCTATCAGTTGGTTAGGTACTGGCCACTTTAATTGCTCTCTTTACTTTAAATGAGTGGCATCTAAAATAAATGATTAATATGAGGAAAAATGACCTCCTAAATTGTTATAAGTAATCCAGGCAGTCCAATAGCTTCCTTATTTACAGAATTTTCTGAAGTAGAAACAGAGACACAAAAAACATGGTGAGGCGTTCCGCAAGGCTCTTGTAGCAGTTTTATAATGGATAGAAATCCATTTAAGATCACTGATAAGTCTTTTAAGCATTAAATAAAAATCCAACTTATTGGGTACAAATTATTTTCTAATAATGACACAAATATATTTTTTTAAAGCCCAGAGATTTTCCATAGAATACAATCACTTTAACGATTGAATGTTTGAATACATACACCTAAAACTTGTGTTGAAATACTTTATAGTACTGTCCCCTTGTGTCCGGGTGCCTCCAATTGCACCAGTGTACAGTACAGTGTCAGGGAAACACACCACTGAGACGTTGAAGCATATGTTTTCCATCCAGATGTTTTAATTGCACACAGACACCATCTTTGACTATTAACAATGTTGACTGAAGAAACGCATTACTTTTCAGAGTGAAGGTCAATTTTAGATTTCTTAAAATCTCCTTTCATTTTTGTCTTATTTAATTTTATTTGGTATTATCTTATGACAAGAAAATGAAACAAAAGGAAAGGAAGTTTACACACATTTTATTTTAAGTTACAGTTTATGTGAGCATCAAGCATGAGTGTTTTATTTAATTCTTTGGGTTGATACCTTTCTGGTTTCCTGAAGTATAATACCCATTAATCCCTGTTTGCAGACACCTTGAAATATTTATTGAATAATACAATACAGATTCTAAAACATAATCTTCTTTTATGAATACTGGCACAATTTCACCCAGCTCTGTGGAAGATTTAAGAAAAATGGCAGGGCAAGACCAGACATTGTTTACATCTCACCTCCAGCAAGATATAACTTTACTCTTGGCTGACCTTTAAGCAAAAGCAGTGGTTATGTAACCAAGTAAGCTAAAAACTAAACAGGAAAAGACAAGCAAGGGGTCCCAGAGCCGGGAATGAACTACAAACTTACTCTATTTGTTAAACTTAGATTTTTATCATGTTGCTCAAAGAAACATGAAAGTTTCCCAAATGGAAAAATGTGACCAATATTTTATCTTTGCTGTTTGAATGTATACATAAATATTTCAACATTTAAAAGAAGTTATTTACAAGTCTGCTATAAAATACCTTCCAAAATTTTGTAATGTCAAGCAGTATTACTAACCTTGACAAAATAAAATTTTTGAACAAACTGCATTCTACCTTCATGTAAATATCAGTTATAATGAAAGCCCATGCTATATTGTTCCTGAAATATACATTCTGAGGTTGTTTTGAAATTAAACAGATTTATCTTTGGAAAGTTTTAAGTGCAGACTTATCAAGGGCAGAAGAATAACTTCTTAAACTCCCTCTCAACTTTCTCATTTGCAGCATATAAATCAAACTAATAATGGCTACATTATATGTTTAATAGAAAAAATTCTTGACAATAAGAAAAAAAATTAAAACAAATAGTACAACCTAGAAATATTCTAAAATTTTAAAAGATCTTGTTTTTAGTAATATAAAAACATTTTTAGTAAATTAAAGGTCCTTTTTGATGTCCCTATAATGGGTATCCTTAAATTTTTGAAAGAATTAAATAGTGATCTAGTATATTTGAATTAATTAGAGGTTTAATGTATTTATAAGTGCTTTTTAAAATAATTTGAACAATAAGTCTATAACCTAAATTGCTATTGAAGGAATATAAAAAGCAAGCTGGAGAATGAGAGATAAGGTTGCATTGAAAATGTATGAATTGAATAGCATATTCGCTGCTACTCGCTGTGCATTAGAAGATGAACAGGCCATAGATCACTTGCAATCTAGCGGGCAAGATACAGACAGGAGATAAACAATTGAAATAGCCGGGCTCGTTGGCTCAACCTGTAATCCCGCGCCTTTGGGAGGCTGAGGTGAGTGGATTGCCTGAGCCTGCGGGTTCGAGACCCGCCTGGGCAGCGAGACCTCATCTCTACAATAAATCAAAAAATCAGCCAGGCGTGGTAGCGCATGCCTGTAATTCGGCTACTTGGAAGGCTGAGGCGGAAGGATCGCCGGAGCCCAGCAGGTCGAGGCTGCGGTGGCCAGGAGCAGCCACTGCACTCCAGTCTGGGTGACAGAGTGAGACTCCAACTCAAAAAAAAAACAAAACAATTGAAATACAGTGAACAAGTAGTATAATGGGAAATAATATTCAAGTATCTAGTAGCAGGACACCTAAATGAGTCTTGGCAGAAGAAAGGTCATTGGAGAAGACATCTTGCCTAAAAAAGGAGTGACAATTTCAAAAAGAACACAAAACTCATCAAAAAAATAAAGATAGCTTGATACAGTTAGCACAATGGGTATCAGAAGGTGAATGGTGAGACTGAAGAAGTAAGCAGATCTGGAAGAACCTTGCAGTCACGTCAAAGAGCTTAAAACTTCTTCTAAAAGAAGAAAAAGAAACAGATCAACCACACCAAAGCATTTTATACAGGAATTAGCACGATTGAATCACACTTTGGGATGATCTCTCTGGTTTAAAAAACAAAATCCAGAAGAACCAGGGTTGGGGCCTATGATGTTAATGCAGGCGTGAGTTCACAGTAGCAGTGAGGAAAAGGGGAGGAGATTTAGGAGCTGCTTGGTAGGTATCAGATTAAATGTGCTCAGTGAGGGAAAGCAAGATGATCAAGGCATTCACTAAAATATGAACATGGAAAGAGGACCAGGAATTGGGAAGGAAGGGAAGATGATACATGTGGTTTTAGACACACTGCTCTTCTCTTGAAGTGGCTAGATGTGGCAATCAAATAAGGAATTGGCTACGTGGGAAATTTTGCATTGACATTATAAAGTCTTAATGTATAAATGATACTTATAAAGCTGTCATCTTTTCCAAATACTCAGTAAACACTGCTGTCTAACCATTTATATATTATGTTTTTACGAAGTAATAATATTCTAACTAGGAAGGTAAATAATGATGTGGCAAGAATGCCCTTTTGGGAGAGAAATTTGAAGAGTACCAGTGAAATGTATTTATTTATTTTCCAAAGGAATACAATAATGTTAGACTGAGCGTGAAAAAATATAATGAGACTGAGTCCAGAATGTGTCCTTCGTTATAGATACAACACCTGGTCGTTGTTTTGCTGGTGCTCATCTGTTTTGTTTTTCCAGTTTGTTTCCGTTTGCGGAATCGGTCGTCTTGGTAAGACCACTCAGCTTTTACAGTATTGTAAGGCAATTTTTATTAAAAACCAGTTATAACTGTCTATTTCCCATGGAGGAAAGATCCATAAATTACAGCTGAGGTTATTTGTCAGTTATGTAGTTTAAAAATTCTTTGGCAGATAGGATTAAAGTGTGAGAATTGATCCTGAACTCCAGCTGAGGGGCCTGTGAAATTATAAAGATAATATGTTCAGTACAATGTCCCCTGCTGCCCAATTTAAAGGTGCTGGGTAGGAGGTCAGTGGGAAGGAAAGGCAGTTGGATGGCACTGTTGGAAATATTTTAAATAAATGTTTTGTAAGAGACTAAAGTATTATCTAAAGGAATGAATATATATGTATGTATATATATATATATATATATATATATATATATTTTTTTTTTTTTTTTTTTTTTGCTAAGCAGAATCTTTATTCAATCATTTGATTTGTGAATGAGAGATTTCACTTAGAGTCTTGGAGCTTCCAGTCAAACCAGTTTACAGCAGAGCATTCCTTTCTGTGGTATAATATTCAATGCCTTGTCTAATCTTCTTTTTAAATGACTAATAAAAAAGGCTTTTCTCCCCTACAATTTCTTCAACAAAATATTCCATAACCTCATAATTCTCACATAAAGAAACTTGTTTACAACTTTCTATAGGGATACTTAATCTTTTTACATTGTATTTGCCACTCAGAAGCAGTCCTAAACCTCTTATAGACCCCAAAGATGTTATGCTACAAATTGGCAGGGTAAACCAAAGCAAGATGAAAAATCTGATATACCCGAGTTTTTCTTTGGAAACACCTGCCAGGAATCCAGAAATCAGATGATTAACTACATGCAAAAGCTGAAGTTTCTTGATTTGTTTGTGCCAGAAGGGTTTTAGGCATTTACAACGATCTATACAAAATAAAAATAATTTCAAATTTATAGGAAGAATAAAAGAAAAATAATATAAAGGGGGAAAGGAAGAAGATACAAAAATAAAGGCAAGACACAAAGATGCATGGTGTAGAGTCCACTTGCTAAAGATGAGCTCAAGATGTTCTCTAAGCTTGTAACATCATGGGAAAATTGTAATTAATTATGAGACCAACAGTATCCATGAGGGAAAAATGAAGTATTAGTGCAGAAGTCCATCAAGTTTTGATTTGCAATCTGAGAGGAAGAGAGGGGATCCTTTACAGAGAAATGAACAATAAGTTCACATCATTACAGGAGACATAGCTAGGAGTTTCTCTCATTGTGTCTAATGATGTCCGTCTTTGAGACAGGTGGCATAATGCTTGTGTTGTAAGAGGAATCTCAAGAGCCAGAGAGAATTAGCTTTGTAATTACCAATAAAGTAAATATTGAGTAAAAATCACTATAGTTTGCTATTGAAAAAAACAAAAAATAATAAGATAAGCAGTGCAGTGTGCAAGGTCTTTATATTGTGATTTGTTTTAGAGTTTAACAAGCAAGAGTGGTCAAAGGTAAAAAAATCTTAGATATTTAACTATTGTGAAGTGAAAAGAGCACTGGGCTAGGATTCAAAGCCCGAGTTTAAGTTCCAGTTCAGCTACTTTTTAACAGTAGACGTTTGCTAGGGTAAGTTATGAATAATCCTACTGAGATCCAGAGTCACATCAATAAAATGGGCTTAATTAAATCAATTCAGAAGGTATTTGTAAACATTAAGCAAATTATTTTGCATTAACATCTTTTCTCTATATTATCTGGAATATTCTTTGCTTTATATTACCTAAAAGATCTTTTAAAGACATTTTGAAGATGTATTTCAAATTTATTGAATAGAAACCTATTGAAATACATTTTGTTATTGTTAATAATACCCACAATTATTAGCACTCCCAGAATGTGAAAGTCAGTCTACTAAATATTTGATGTGTTTCATCTTATATAACTTTAAACCAACATTTATGAAGGAAGTATTATTCGTCTGTCAATTTTACAAATTATGAAGAGACATGAAGTTACTGAGTGGAGGTTAGATATGTGACGTTTGTCAAAAGAATAGGGGACAAAACTAAGAGAAATTCATTCTGAAGGAAAATAGAAAGTGTTGTTTACACAATAAGATTAGACCCTTTTAAGTTATTGGTATTTATCCGTTGTGAAATTATTTTTACAAGAATATTTAAATTTAAACACTTAAAATATTTTTTAAAACTATGTTTAGTGTTCAGGAACATTTTCAGGTGATTTGTAGAGGATCTCAGTCTTCAGTCTTTGAAACCCAAGAAGCCAAGGACATGTCTCTGTTTGTAATGTCCACAGTTGAGAGAGCTGGCCACTACTGGAATCTTAGACCAGGGTTCTCCAATGACTTATGTACAATTCAAGGATGACGACACAATCATGCTCATCTCCTAAATGGTCGTGGGTTTTGTTTTTTTTCTGTATATATTTTGGGAAAAAAATTTTTCTTTCTAATTAGAAAGCCAGTTTTTAAATGTTCCCAAATGAAAACTCATGTTAAATATTCCTTATCACAAAAGATTTGGGGGAAATCTGAGTTCATCAGAAATAAATTACAACTAGTTATTAGAACAGACAGTATTTGTTTTGCTCATTTTAGGTCAAATTGTGTTCTGGGCAAAGAAACCCACAGAAATAGAAATCTACCTTGCCTTCTGTCCAGAGTTGTGGAAATCCAGAGACAGCAAGATAGAATATTAAATAATAAAAGGCACTACAGAAATGTAAGACATTTTTATTTCATTTTGAAGAGCAAGTTTGTCCATAAAATTATAACAGGCCAAATTAATAGCATATTATATATAATATATTGCATATAAATATAAGTGAAGTATATTAAAATATAACTATGCAAATAAATACATGAATATATAAACAAATAAAATATAAATATGTTATAACAAATATTTAAAAATCATTGTAAACATATATCTATAATATTTTTCAGTGACTCATTATCTTAAAATGCCTGAGGAATATTAATTTGTTTATATGTATAGTTGTTATAAAAGCTGGCTGCACAGAAGATTGGTTCTGTATTGCTTCCATCATCAACCAACTATCTTTATTTGCTAGGAGAAATCCATAATTTATTGCTAGGAGCTAAGAATCAAAAAGGAAAGAATGCACAGACCCTAGAGACTTAATATCTAATTGCAGCAACAGTATGGATGTTTAAAAAAGAAAGAAGAATAAATAACAACACTGTTTTGCATGTCCTTAATTCCAAATGGAAGATTATCTGTCTTCTTATTGCTGAGGTCATACCAGCTAGCTCTGTGTTGATTTCTAAAGGATTCCAAGAGAAAAACTAACATTATTTAAGTATGCAGATTTTTAATTAGTAGAATAGAATCTCAGAGGAAGGAACAATAGTAATGTACCTTTTGGAGGCCTCTGACTTCAAATTCCCTGTTCTTCCTTTCTTCTCAGTGAAGGAGAAATAGAATATTTTCCTCAATAATTTCAAAGTTCCATTATTTGGGCTCCATTCTAGTAAGGTTTTGCTATAATAAAGAAATGATAATAAGATTAAAGTGTTTTTTTAGACTTAATTGACGTGAATTTAATAAAAACATTTTTACTACCCAAGAGAAAGAAAGGCTGAGTTATTTGACTACCTGAAACAACATGAATGCCATTTTACCTGACATGAATATTTGGCCTAAATCAATTCCCTATTTCACTGACAAAAGCGGGAGAGAGGAGGGAAGACAACTTTAGTTATGTTTTATGTGTAGAATTATTAACAGAATTCTCTAATAGAGTAGATTAAAGATGTAAAAATATCTTACAGTGGCCAAAATTTAAAGCATTTGATTTTATAAATAGAAGAACATAGAGCTGGGTTAATTAGGTTTCTTATTAGCATTTTAAAAAAGTAAATGCAAGCCAGGCTCAGTGGCTCAGCCTGTAATCCCGCGCTTTGGGAGGCCGAGGTGAGTGAATAGTCTGAGCCCGCGGGTTCGAGACCCACCTGGGCAACTTGGCGAGACCTCATCTCTACAATAAATTAAAATAATTAGCAGGGCGTGGTAGTGCGCACCTGTAGTTTCAGCTACTTGGAAGACTGAGGCGGAAGGATCACCGGAGCCCAGCAGGTCGAGGCTGCGGTGGCCGGGAGCAGCCACTGCAATCCAGTCTGGGCGACAGAGTGAGACTCCAACTCAAAATAAAAAAAATTAAAAAATAGTAAATGCAGATAATAAGTTACCTGAAAGTATGTAAAGAGTCCACCAAAATAAAAAAAAGTTTAGAGAAGCTGTGTAGTAGGCATATAATGATAAACTATCCAAGCTCTGGCATCCAAGTGCCTAGGTATGAACCCTCTAGCTCACAAGTCACATGTCTTTTGTACATTTTATCTCTAATGCCTTAGTTTCATCATGGATAAGAGGGAATTCTGTGGTTTGAATGCATGTGACCCTCCAAAGTTTGTATGTTGAAACTTAGTCATTAATGCGATAGTATGAAGAAGTGAGGCATGTACGCTGAATCCTCCTGAGTGAGGTTGTTGCCTTTATTTAGAGGATACATGAGGAAATGCTTGGCACGAAATTAACAATAAGTGCTGACTGTTGTTGGTAGCCAATAATTTAAAATATATTTAACATTTTTTCTTATAGTCTCAAAGCCATGATTCTCAACCTAATCAGCACATTGAAATCATCTTTTAAAAAATTCTAATATGTCATCTGACCCTTAGAGATTATGATTAAATTGGTCTCAAGTGAAGCCTAGACATTTGTGAGTTTTAAAATTTTCCCAGGTAACTCTAACATGCAGCCAGAGTTTAAAAGACCTGGAGAAATAAGCCATGCAACATTGTACTGCTCTGTCAGCAGCTGAGCCAATCCCAGAGTAGTTTCTCTAAACTGTATTCTGCCTAATACTGGTCCAGCAAAATGTGTTCTAAAGATAAATAAATAACTTAAAAGAGACAGATGCATAGTCAACTAAGATTGCTGATGTATATATCTCACAGAGATTCACAATTTTTCACACCAACAATTAAAAGATATGGGAAGTCCTGCTTAAATAAATTTATTTCTGATGAACTCAGATTTCCCCCAAATCTTTTGTGATAAGGAATATTTAACATTCTGCTCAACAACATTGTGGTAAGCATCACCAGTTATCACACCAATTAGCTATAATATAATTTAATTGATACATAGTCAATACATATACTTAGGAATGTCTGCTAGTCCTAAGTACTGGGAATTCAAGGCCAAAATGCACAGGGTTTAGCCATCCAAATTACCTGTGGTATCGTTTTTTTTAATCACAGGTACCTCGACTTCATACAAGGCCTACTATTCTATGATAGTGGATCTGCCAGTGTGTACTCTTTAAACTTCTACTGGGATTCTAATAATGAACTGGGTTTGGAGTCACTGTTTCCTAACCTAACCGTTTATAGTAAACCTTCTAGCTCCCACCTATTTTACACACATCAGTGAAGAAAAGAAAACTAGAAAGAGAAATCACTCACTGACCTTAGGAAAAGGAAGGAGACAATGGAGGATAGAGGGTAAAGGAGAAGTAGGAAGTCGCCGTGGAAATGGGGTGAAGGCATGCGATGTGAATGCCTGCTACTCATGTGTGGGTGTGAATGGGTGTGCGTGCACATGTGTGAGAAATGAGAAATGGCATTGGATGGAGAGGGAGCGGGAAAAGAGGTACACTTTGATTTCATCATGGGTTGTGGAGAAACAAAACTCGATCCTTACTCTGAGAGTGATGACAAGCAACTCTCCTCATTTAGCTAAATGTATTAGGTGGAGTGAAAGGGCAGGAAACTATGCAAGAGGAATAAAATGATAAACTTGGGAGTTGCATAGACTTCAAACTTGCTCAGATGGCTAGAGAAATTAGGAATCATCTTGCTTCTTCATGAATAATATGAAATGTTGACATAGTATACTTATATGCATGTGGGACCTCCCCCACAAAAACTGGAATGTATTTATAAAATTTTTTATATTTATTCTTACATGCATAAACTTCAGTCAACCTCAAAGTTCTCTCTGTTTAATGCAATACACCTATAGATGTGCTTTTCTTGCTGCTCCAAACAGTTTTTGAACTTCTCAGTTTTGATGCCTTTTAGTACTTCTGCCAGTTTTTTGTTTTGTTTTGTTTTTTATTTCACATCTTCCATGTTGGCAAAAAGTTCCCTTTTGAGGACTTTTTTTCATCTGAGGAAACAAAAAAATAGTTGCTTGGGTGAAAGTGAGTGAAGAGGGAGGGTGGGGCACGGGGGTTATTTCGTTTTTGGTTAAAAACTGCTGAATACTCAGATTAGGTTGTTTGTGTAAATCACCCATCATGAAACAAGCAAACATGCTAAAAGAATCTCCAAAAACAATTCACTGAACCTGAACACAACCTCTCACAAAAACTGCTAGTTGGTACACTGATGCCAATGAGTCCCCAGAGCAATTACCTGGTGGGAAGTTTATACTACAAGGGACCTGCACTCCAAAAAGATAATTCAGGGTTTTGGGGGGGTCCCCCCCCTCATATATATAAACTTTTTTTTTTCCTAAGTCAGGAATTACCATATCCTGGTGGAAGTAAGAATGGAATGCAAGATAAACACAAAACAAAGGGTTTTTCCAAATGTTCTTCTTTAAATACAACTCTTTTAAAAGTGATGACTCAAGCCCATAATTCCAGCACTTTAGGAGACCGAGGTGAGAGGATTGCCTGAGCCCACGGGTTCGAGACCAGCCTGAGCAACATGGTGAGAACTGGTCTCTATAATAAGTCAAAAAATTAGCTGGACTGGTAGCGTGTACCTGTAGTTTTGGCTACTTGGAAGGCTGAGGCAAAAGGATCTCCAGTGCCCAGCAGGTCGACACTGGGGTGGCTGTGAGTATGCCACTGTACTCCAGCCTGGGTGACAGAGTGAGAATACAACTCAAAAAAAAAGAAAAGAAAAGTCCTTACCTTTTGTTGGGCCCTACCTTTTTCATTTTGGGTTTTTTTGTTTTTGTTTTGTTTTTTTAGAGATTCTGCCTCTTAGTTGATATACTTAACTGCACCTCAGATTAAAACGTTACTTTCTAGACTTGTACCAAAGAAATTCTCCACCTCACTATTGCAATTTTGTGAGAAAGAGGTGCCCATTGTCCAAACATGTAGAGTTATGGCGCCATCCAAACACAGAGAGTTATGGTTCCAAGAACACATCTTCAAACTACAGACACAAGTTAGACATAATATCACAGTTGGAATTTGGGGGAAGAAAACAGAATTATATGGCCTTATGAATAATTTTCAAAATTCACTTGTAAAGTTGTGAAATGAAAATTAATTTTAACCACAACCTCTATGGACACCTACTTTGAATAGGGATTCAATGTCAAAGCTCCTCTAATGGATTTAGGGATGCTGTCCCTTACCTTCACAGAAATGGAAGCCCTGGGACATGGCTGCCCTCTTGTGGCTTGCGATCAAGCAGGCTTTGGAACTACTCACAGTGGCTCCTCCCTATCAGAAACCAAAGAATTTCAGGCAGCACTGTATGTGAGACAGAAGAGACTTAGTCATGGGCAGTTCATGGAATCCATATGTTGCAAAAGTGTTAGGTCCTGAATGTAGAGAAATGGCAAGCTCAAGTGATAGTATTTTAGGGGAATTTCCCAACCCAGAGGGACTGGATTTCTTTGGAAGATTTCATCTGTAACAAGTGTATAGCAAGGTCAGTAATGACTGGTGTTTATAGCTGCAAATCAATAAAGAGGTAAAAGTCTTCCACTTCCGTGGTCATTGTAAGCCTTTCATTGGTAGGAAGAAGAAGAACACAGCTTGAAGGACAAGTCTTTAAAGTTGAAGAAGAAGCCGGGCTCGGTGGCTCAGCCTGTAATCCCACGCTTTGGGAGGCTGAGGTGAGTGGATTGCCTGAGCCCGCGGGTTCAAGACCCGCCTGGGCAACTTGGCGAGACCTCATCTCTACAATAAATCAAAAAATCAGCCGGGCGTGGTAGCGCATACCTGTAATTCTGTCTACTTGGAAGGCTGAGGCGGAAGGATTGCCGGAGCCCAGCAGGTCGAGGCTGCGGTGGCCGGGAGCAGCCACTGCACTCCAGTCTGGGCGACAGAGTGAGACTCCCATTCAATAAATAAATAAATAAAGTTGAAGAAGAAACAAATTATAGCTAAAATCTTTGAAGCAATGTTTGACATTTTTTAACCCCCTCCTCCCCAAATGTCTCCAGTTCCTTCTGTGGCTACCTGAATCATATGTCAAAACCGTTTGAATCACGGATCACGAAGTCAAGATACTGGGAAGCATTTGGCAGGTTGGAAGATGTTCCCGTCTCTAGTAGCTCACTATACACTCATTCTCCAGTCTTCAAATAGAATTTCCTCCAACCTTAAAGTCATCCCACCTTTAGAATGAGGGCTGAACACCCTAATTTACTTTTATCTTGCATGGGTGGATTGCAATAATCTATCTGTAACTGGTTAGTTCTTCTAGCATTTAGTAAATAGCAGTCACAAATAAAATAAATTCAATTGTGACATAACCTGGGTATATAAAAAATTTAGTTGTAATTGTTATTTGAAGGATAAACAGAACTAAGTGAGAAGCATCAGAGATGCCATGAAGGAACAAACATATTGAAGGAAAAAAGAAAGGGGTTAGGACACAATGTTATTAGTTATGAAATATATGCATTTAACTTTCCTGAAAAGATACAATGAAAATCCAAATTCTCTGCTAGAGCTTTTGACTTGGATCAAATGTAAGATACACAGTTTTAGAGCATGTATCTAGATTATGGCAGGCTTATTGAGTTCTATCTACTTAGACAAGCCCTGGGTTAAGCACTTCATATATTCACTAGATGTCATTTTCAAAACTACTAAACTACTGTATGAAGCAGAGAGAGGTAATGTCCTCAGTATCTCTCCTCCAATAACCTCAATAACCATAACCAAAATTTGAAACTGAGTTGAACTGACTCTGTAATATATATTATTTCCACTAATGGACAAGTCATGAGTCATTCTCTGCTGCTGTATGCTTTTTATTATGTCTAACTAGGAGCAGACTTTCAGAAGCCGCTGACAGTAGCTATTAATTATTGTCAAAAGTAGCAGCTTAGTAAAAATTATTTCCATCTATATTTGGTAAACAGTATTATTCAGGTAAACAATACTAAGAACCTCATTCAACAGGTCAATTCATTCAGCTACTTTGGCTGCATTTTACAGCTCATTCATCTTGATCAGCCACCATGTTAAGTACTGTTCAAGAAACTAAACATTTCACAGGGCACATATAAACTTATTTCTAGCCACCCATTTTCATTATTAATATTTTCCATTAAAATTTTTCAAGACTAAACGCCTTCATGTTGTATGATAAAACAATGAAACGTGTTTTACCAAGTGCTTTTTTTCAAGGACTGTTATAAATTTAAAGTTCCTCTTAAGAAAAAATGTTGTCCTTCCAAAAGGTATCCTCTTAGCCCACTTCCCTCTACAAGTGTGCTTAAGAAAGTACATCTTAAGATCCTCACCTTTTATTACAGAACAATAATTCTGCATCGCCCATATCCGGTTGGTAAAGTATATGGATCACTTGCCAGCTAGTACCACAAAGAAATCACCCATGAATAAATTTCTATTCTATATTTGTCTAAGCCTATTTGAGGTGTACTATTCACTCATAGATTTCTAGATTCTCTAAGCTTCATCTCTCTAATAGACTGCATCACTAGACATCAACACTACATCAATCCCTGGACACTATCCTTACATCTCCCTGAAGCAGCGCTGGTGAAGCAGAAAATATGCTTAGACCTGGGATCATGTTCCAAACGCTCCACTTATTAAATTTGTGACCTTGAAAACATTAGTTACTCTCCTCAGGTCCAGTTTCCTCACCAGTTAGAAAATTTTATAAATTCAATTTGGTTTAGCAAGCAAATTTAGATTATCAATTAGGTACTACATTTTGAGCTGGGGTTAGGTATGAACAGACTGATTTATTTATAGATCTAGTATTTATTCTGAGTATACACTATGTATTAGACATTGTTAAGGGCTGAGGATAAATCTTTAAACAAGGCTTACAAATTCAATGCCCTTATAGTTTTTATGTTAGTAATATATTCAGAAAACAAAGAAGGAAAACCAACCACTAGTTCAATATAAATTCAGATAAGTGATAGGAATTATAAGGAGAATAAAGCAGAATGACCAAGTGTCTTTGTGGGGATATGGTTACTTTAGAAAGAGTTGTCAGGTAAGATTTCACCCAGTAAAGATCTCATTCCATTTTACAGAGGTATGGATTTTAAGAAAAGATGATCAAGACATCTCTGTATGCAAAGAATTTGTAGTCTAGTAGGGGGTAGAGGGACATCAGCTACTTTCAGTATTGCTGTGTTGGAGAAATGCATTTAGACATATCTCGGGAGGATGTGTTTAAATCATGTTTTGCACAAATAGGTACTCACCAAATGTTAGTCTTCTTTGTCTTTTTAAAAGATTTAACATAATATCCTTCTCCTTTAATTATATAAGAGAAAACCAACTTAATGTTCATAATGACTTCTTAAAAATCAGAAAAAATGGTCAAATTAGATGTCTTAAGAGTGTTTTTTTAAAATAAAAATTATATAGCTCCACACACTTCCTTTTCTCTTAGCTTTTGGTATTATATGTATATGCAGTATGGTTTCTGTCATTTGCTTCTATTTCCTTTTGTGTCTTTATTCCCAATCACCTCTATTATTGTCTTAATATCATAAGATGTCTCAATTTTTTCTATATACAGATAGGATATAAGCATTTTTAAAATAACTTTTACTCACTGCAAGTATTTTTATTTATGGAATTTAGAGGACGTGCTTGATGTTGAAGTAGAAAAATAGTGTTAGTATTATGCGTTTCCAAATAGGCCTCATTACTTTAATGAGTATCTTCGATTAGACAGAGAAAAAGGTTATAGATAAAATCACATTAATCCACCATCATACATTTGGGTATTTGTTTTCAAAACACATAATGTACATTAAAACCTTATGAGTGCTATCTCACTGAAGGGAATATAAACCTTTAACAAATCTAAAATTCTGATTATCCTTAGACACATGTATAATGTTGTGACTAAGAATATGACTTTGGTCTCTGATGAACATAGATGCAAAAATCCTTCACAATATTCTGACAAACAAAATTCAAAAGTACATTTAAAAAAATTAATCATGACCAAGGGGATTTTATTCCAAGGATACAAGGATAGGTCAATATCTGCAAATCAATAAATGTGATTCACCACATAAACAGAATTAAAAACAAAAACATATGATCATTTTAATAGATACAGAAAAGGCATTTGATAAAATCCGGCATTCTTTCATGATTAAAAAAACCCTCAGCAAACTAGGCACTGAAGGAAAATATCTCAAGATAATAAGAACCACATATGACAAACCCAAAGACAATATCAGACTCAATGGGGAAAAGTTGAAAATATTCTCCCTTCAGAAATGGAACAAGATGGTGATATCCAGTCTCATCACTCCTATTCAATATCTTATTGGAAGTCCTAGCAAGAACAATCTGGCAAGAAAATGAAATAAAAGGCATTCCAATTAGCAACAAGAAAGTCAAACTATCTCTGTTTGCTGATAGTACAATTGTATGTGTAGAAAACTCTAAAGACTCCTTCAAGAGGCTTCTAGACCTGATAAATGACTTCAGTAAAATCTCAGGATACAAAATCAATACACAAAAATCAGTAGCATTTCTCTACACAGTAATACTCAAGCTGAGAACCAAAATTAAGAGCTCAATTCCATTTACAATAACCACAGAAAAAAATAAAATATCTAGGAATTTACTTAACCAAGAAAGTAAAATATCTCTATAAGAAGAACTACAAAACACTGATTTAAAATAATTGTAGACAACACAAAAATGGAAGAACATCCCACACTCATGGATTGGAAGAACCAATATTGTTAAAAATGACCATGCTGCCCAAAGCAATTCACAGATTCAGTATCCCTATCAAAACACCAACATTATTTCCCACAGAATTACAAAAAAAATTCCTCAGTTTATATGAAACCAAAAAAGAGCCCAAATAGCCAAAGTAGTCCTAAGTAAAAAGAATAAATGTGGAGCATCTCACTTCCTGACTTCAAATTATACTACATGGTTATAATAATTATACCAGCATGCTACAAGAATAGACAGATAGATGGAACAGAGTAGAGAACCCAGAAATAAAGCCACACACTTACAACCAACTGATCATCAACAAAGCCAATAAAAGTAAACAATGAAGAAAGGATAATCTATTCAATAAATGGGTCTTGAAAAACTGGCTGGCCATTTGCAGAAGAATGAAACTGGACTCCTACCTCTCACCATAAGCAAAAATTAATTCAAGATGGATCAAAGATGTAATTGTAAGACCTGAAACTATAACAATTCTAGAAGAAAACATAATAAAAATTATTTTGCACATCAGCCTAGGCAAAAATTTATTATGAAGACCCAAAAGCAAATGTGACAAAAACATAAATAGACAAATCGGACTTAATTAAACTAAAAAAAAAAAAAAAAAGTCTGCATAACAAAAAAATTAACAGAGATAACAGAAAACCTACATAATGGGAGAAAACATTTGCAAAGCATGCCTCAGATGAACAACTAATATTCAGAATCTGAAAGAACTCAAACAACTCAATATTTTTAAAAATCATCAAAAAGTAGGCAAAGGATTTAAGTAGACATTTCCCACAGAGGATATACAAGTGGGCAGCAAACATATGAAAAACTGCTCAACATCACTAACCATCAGAGAAAGACAAATTAAAATCACAATGAGATATGAGAATTGCTTTGGGCAGCATGGTCATATACCAGCCAGAATGGCTATTATTAAAAAGTCAAAGAAACACCAGTGTTCCTTGGATATGGACAAAAAAGAATGCACTGCTGGGACTTTAAACTAGATCAGTCTCTATGGAAAACAGTATAAATACTTCTCCAAGAACTAAAAATAGAACTACCACTTGATCCAGAAATCCCACTAGGTATCTACCTCCCAAAAAGAAATAAATATATTTTTTAAAAAGACCTGTACTCGTATGTTCATTGCAGCACTATTCACAATAGCATAATCATGGAACCAACCTAAGTCATCAATGATTGACTGGATAGAGAAAATGTGGTATATATACACCACAGAATATTTTGTAACCATGAAAAAGAACAAAATTATGTTCCTTGCAGCAACATGGCTGGAGCTAGAGATCAACATCTTAAGATAACAAACACAGATATAGAAATCCAACCACTCTGTATTCTCACCTATATATAGTAGCTAAAAATGGGTACAAATATGGAAAAAATAGACATTGGGAATACTAAAAGGCAAGGAGGCAGAGAGATTAGGGATCAGAAATTACCTATTAGGTAAAATGTTCTGTCAGGAGAATGAGCCACCTGAAACCCAGTCCCCAACATGTCCACATAATAAACATGCACTTGTACTCCTTGACTATAAAATAAATTAATTAATTTAATTTAATTTAATTATTATTATTTTTTGAGTTGGAATCTCACTCTGTCACCCAGACTGGAGTTCAGTGGCATGCTCCAGGACACCGCAGCCTCAAACTGCTGGGCTCCAGCAATCCTTCCACCTCAGCCATCCAAGTAGCTGGAACTACAGGTCTGTGCTAACATGCCCAGCTAATTTTTGATTTATTGTAGAGATGAGGTCTCGCCAAGCTGCCCGGGCAGGTCTCGAACCCGGGGGCTCAGGCAATCCACTCACCTCGGCCTCCCAAAGTGCTGGAATTACAGGCTTAGCCACCGAGACTGGCCGAATTTAATTTTTTAAAAGAACACGACTTTATACTTAGACACACTGAGGGAAAAACACTGTTTCTTGCACTTACTGACTGTGATTCGGGTATGTGTTTCAGTCTCTCTGGGTTTCATCTGCACAATGTGATAAATAGCACCTGCCTTATAAAGTTATTTTGAGACAGAAGACATTATAAACATTAAGTAATGTTTATAAATTGCTTAGCAAGGTACATAGTGAGTATCCAAAATAGAAATTATGATTGATATTTAATTTTACCACATTATTCTATAGCACAGTTTATGTGCTGGGGTACATTATTAGAGAGAAATAAATCTTCCAAGATTAATAATGCTGCCAAGGATTGTAGTATACCAACCACAAGATTTCTTAGAATTTCTTCTCCCCATCATAATTCAAGCTCAGGTAGCAATGGAATATGCCAGGACAGAGTCCAATCACAAAAATAAATCCAGTCAAAACCCTACAGTTCGATAAGGCTGGAGGGTGAATCATAGGAGAAAGGCCAAAGGTTGGTGTTTTTAGTGTGAGGAAACGAAAATGTGAGACTAAAGAGATTCCTGGAACACTAAGAGACAGACAAGATGTGATTGCTGTTTGTTAAAGAGATGGAACTGTATCCAACAAACAGAACATCTTAAACCTGGTTGGGCATGTGACCACTGAAGAAGAGTAGCTGCATTTGCCAGGGAGTCAGACAGATTGGTGGACTGGTATTGGTTTGACTTCCAGTGGGTATAGGAAAGCCCCAAAAAGAACTGGGTCTGAAGCAAGCAATTCCAGTCATTGCAGGATTCAGGCATAGAGGCAGGAATCCAGGTTGCAAATCAGAAAAACTAAGTAAGGCTAAATCAGAGCTAATCTTTAATCATTTACCTTTTGCCTCCATAGAAGAAGCTCTGTTTCAGAATCTAGCATGAAGTTAAACAGCATCAGCAGCAAAATCTCTCCATAAGCCCAATACCTGAAACTGGATGATTTATAAGGAAAAGGATCTAATTTAATTTATTTTTTATTGTTATGGAGTCTCAGAAGTCCAAGTTCAAGGTATTGCATATGGCAAGGAACTTTTTGCCAATGGGGACACTCTGCATTGTTCTGAAGTGGCTCAGATTATCACATGATGAGGGAACTGAGTGTGCAAGTTTGGGTCTCCCTTCCTCTTCTTATAAAGTTGCCAACCTCACTCTCTCCATTGGTAACCCATTAATCCATGAGTGAATCGATCCATCCTTGCAGGCAGAACCCTTATGATCCAATCATCTCTTAAAGGCCTCACCTCTCAAAACTGCCACATTGGGATTAAATTTCAACAGGAGTTTTAAACGGGACAAACATTCAAACCATAACACTTACCATGTCACACAACATATTAGATATTCACGTACCTAGAGTGGCCATTGTATAATGAAACAAGGTTTAGTGACTTTCATTCATTCAGAATTTTATGTAGATGATATACACAGCAAGGTTAGTTTGGTTAATTTTCTAAGCTTTCTGGTGCGTGAAATTATTTCCAAGTAGTTTATTACTCAAAGTTTCAGTTTCTGATTCTCTGGTTTTAAAAACTTGATGTGTAAAATCTGAGCAGCCAGATTAGCATCAAAAAACAAATATAACACCTTGGATACCTGGAATGGTAAGAAGTCTCAATCTTCTTTGCATTTATGTATAGTAAAAACAAATACATAAAACTCTTAGCCACCTGAAAGATTATCTTCTGCCTGAGGAATTTTGTGTTTATAATCTGACACTGACAAAAAAATCTGCACGAGAAGCATGTTTATTTTATCTAGTCCTTTGGCGAAGCTATGGTTACAGAGATGATAAATGGCCAGAGCAGAGAGAAATGTCTATTAAACTAGTCATAGTTGACACCATGTTCCAGCACATAATGCTTGACACTTACCCACAGGTTACCAAAATTATTATGTGCTCAAGAGTGAATCCATGCCGACAAACCAACTTTTCACTGATGAAAAGGAAATTTGTTATTTTAAAGAGTTATTCAAACTTAGATTTAGGCTTTCAAGTAAGTATAGTGTATATTGAAAAAAACCTGGGAACTTTCGGCACTGAGACTCAGTAAATAAATTGATAATTCTTTTCTCTTCTTTTTGTGATGGCAACAGTGAAATCAATTTAGATTCTATAAAAGTTTACAGTATAGTATGATACGGATGATCTAATGGAACCATAACACTAATTCAAGAAAATGTTTTGGTTAAACATGGACAACAGAAAAATTTAACATGTCTACCGAATAAGAAGAAATATAAGGATTGTTATATTTCCCACAGAAAACATATTAGTTAATTATTATTATTATTATTATTATTTGAGTTGGAGTCTCACTCTGTTGCTCAGGCTGTAGTGGCATCCTCTTGGCCACAGCAGTCTTGATCTGCTGGGCTCAGGTGATCCTTCAACCTCAGCCTTCCAAGTAGTTGGAACTACCGGCATGCACCCCCCTGCCCAACTAATTTTTTGATTTATTGTAGAGACAAAAATCTTGCTAAGTTGCCCATGCTGGTGTCGAACCTTTGGACTCAAGCTATCCTCTTACCTCTGCTCCCAAAGTGCTGGGATCACAGGTGTGAGCCACCAACCCTAATTCTTCTTTAAATTGATCTTAACTTTGACTGTTAGTCATCTTTTGACTGTTAGCAGAAACAGCTGGAAAACAGCAAATGAGATTGTGCCTCTCCTCATAGGGAGAGGGAGGTCAAGTTTCCTACAGGTAGATAGGCAAGGAATAGCAACACTAGAACCTACTGGTGTTTTTTAGACAAAATAAATTCTGAGCTCAGGATTCAGAAACCCAAGAAGATAGCAAGGAATTCTGACAACTGGTCTGAGCCCAGGGGGATGTCAAGTAAGGTGGTACCTACCATTTGCATGGTTTGTATTTGGACCACTCTGCAATACTGCCTTCCTGGGCTCTTACAACATATCTCAGAGAACAAATGTTTTATGCCAACATATATCAAAGAATTATTTTTTTAAAGTATTATAACAAGTCTCACTTTAGAAGTTTTAACAAACTAAATAATGTTATCCAGCCAAGGAGTCATATATTCAAACATTACAGCATTTTTCTCCTACTACTGCACTGTTTTTAAACTGACGTGCTCAAAGTATGAGAAAATGAAGGAGAGATGAGAATAGGCTAGCATCCTATACAAATATCCAAATCTCTTGTTTCTTTAGTCATTGTTAATCAACACAAATCAAGAAACATTTATTACACTCAAAAGAATACACCCAGCAATAGGAAAAGGGCCTTAAAGTACAAAGAAGTTAATGTTGTAGAAAACATTTTGGTTAGAAGAAAAACATACAAATATAAATGTAAAACAGTACAGTGATACAACAAGCTATGTTGGAGGTCTGCTGTATGCCTATTCTATGACATTGCCACCAGTGAGAAACCTCGGAGCAATTTGGAAAGTGGCAACTTGTTCTGACATCTCTTTCTGTATCTTTTTCCTTTCTAGGATTTCTCAATCTAGAGAATCTTTATTGCCCCCAGCTGCACTGTCTTTTAAAATTCTTTGATAAATTTCTTTGCACTTGGAAGAAAAATCTCAACTCCTTTCTCTGATTGATAAAGCCTAGAAGAGCTGGCCCCACCTTATTCTCTAAGTTCATCCCACATGAGACTTCAGCCACACTTGGTTTTCTAACTCAGTGCCGCTCAAACTTCAGTGTGAATCAGATCACCCTGGGAGTAATGCTAAAAATGCAGATTCTTATTTGATAGGTCTAAAATGGGGAACAAAATTATTGTATTTGCAATAAGTTTCAAGGTGATGCTGATGGCGCTGGTCCTGAGACCACACTTTGAGTATCAAAGTGTCAGAGGGTCTGTGTTCCTCCAAACACCATCTGGCTACCCTGAGCCATTATCAGTAGCAATGCAATTTACCAAACTCATTCCCCTTTGAAATCATAGTTTTGTTGTTCCTGCCACCAGGAATGTGTTTTCCTTAGATCCTTGTATGTCTGGTACCTTTTTCTCATATATATCTCAACTCAAAAGTCAGCTCCCCAGAAAAGTCTTTCTTAATGACCACACAGAAAATGGTCTATCCATCACTTATCTGTAACACTTAAGACATTTTCCTATTTTATGGTATTAACTACACTGTCACCCTATGAATTTCCTTTACCTATCTGTGCATTTACTTGTAAGCTCCATGAGCCAACGTCGTGGCTTTGCTGTTCAGCTCTGTATCTCAACACATAAAACAATGCCTGATGCACAGGGCTAGCTTCATAGGTTCATGACTTGTGCAGTCACATTGGGGTCTCTTTTGGGGTTAATTCTCTGCTGTTGCTATCTAGAAATTCATAATTTTATTTTTGAACCTGTGTTTCCTAAGTGAAATCCAATGGGACAAGACTATGCATGTGAGCAGAGGAAATGCATGCAAAATGCATGTCCTCTTCTCTTTGCTGTGCCATTCTCACATCACGTTTACTGTGCCCCATGAGCACAGAATTCTGACAGACCATATGCACGTGCATTCAGCAAGACTCAAAGTGAATACAAGGTATGTTACATTCATAGCTGCATAAGTGGGGTTCTGACAGTC
Source organism: Carlito syrichta (assembly GCF_000164805.1). Taxonomy (NCBI): domain Eukaryota; kingdom Metazoa; phylum Chordata; class Mammalia; order Primates; family Tarsiidae; genus Carlito; species Carlito syrichta. The sequence goes on along the minus strand of NW_007245800.1, from coordinate 203,699 downwards.
CCAAGAGGCCATGCTTTTGATTAAAACTAAAAACTGCTTCAAAAGCACAAAGATGGCAATGGTGTACTAAGACATGAGAATAACCACTTAGCTCTATTAAATCCTTCTTTCCTGTTACTTCCTCAGTTTGTCACTTATACAGAAAATGATGACGTCCAAGGAAAAGGCAGACAGAGCAACCCACGGTTCCTTCTTTCAAGTCTTCCTCACTCAAGACAAAGGTAGAAAGCATTGGTAGAATGTGCACGTATTAAGGAGTGAACTAAAACCAGCTGAGTTACTTTTGTGCAGTGTTTCCACTGTTTTGTAAAAACAAAATACATATGTGTATATATATATACAGACTGTCAGATACAAGTTTTATAGCTTTAATGAAACCAGATACAGATTAAGTGCTCTTATATTTTCCTTCAACGCTGGCATTGCACAATATGAAAATATTGAAAAATTTTAATTTTTTTCTAAAACAATAAATTGCAAAACAAGAAAACAAAAACAAAGAATACCATAATGCACCTAAAGAAAGATTGCCAAAGCAAAAAATGCTTTATATTTTAGTATGTTTACAGCACTTTTTATGCTTTTTGCACAAGGAAGACCATATTTTTATTTCCACTGGACTCTACAAATTATATAGTCCACTCCTCTGATCCATAGAGGAACTTACTGAATGAGTAAAACTGTTGTGCATTTACTATGTGACTGGCGTTATGTTCAGCCATTTACATAATGCCCTTTTATCCTCACAATAACCTTTTAAAATAGATATTACTTTTTAACATACAAGAAAACTAAGGCTACCAAAGATTAAATAATTTAGCGAATGTCTTAAAGCTGGCTAGTAAATAAACTAGAATTGAAACTAGGATTCAGGATTCAGATGTTGGTATAATTTGGATATTCATCCCCTTCATATCTCATGTTGAAATGTGATTCCCAATGTTGGAGGTAGGGCCTAATGGGAGGTGATTGTGTCATGGAGTTAGATCCCTCATGAATGATGTGGTGTCGTTCTCACAATAATGAGCAAATGCTTGCTCTATTAGTTCACATGAGAGCTGGTTGTTTAAAAGACCCTGTACCTCTCTTCTCTCTCTTGCTTCTTTTTTTGCCATGTGACATACCTGTTCCCTGCTCATCTTCCCCTATAATTGTAAGCTTCCTGAGGCCTCACCAGAAGCAGAAGACAGTGCTATGCTTCTTCTATAATCTGCAGAATCCTGAGTCAAAATGAATCTCATTTTTAAAATAAATAAATTACCCAGACTTTTATATTTCTTTATAGCAATGCAAAACAGACTATTAGAGATGTTGAGGACCCCAAAATGCAGTTGATTTTGTTTTTTTATGAAACTGATGTAATTTCTCCCAGGAAACAGACTCATTCCAGTCTTTCCTTGAGCTACTGAAGAGTATTACAGAATGGTTCCAAGGTTCTAATCCAAACCAAAATAAATCAAGAATGCCGACTCATTTATACCTTAATGCAAAGGACTCTAAAAAGACTCCACCTCTGTATCTACATCCAAATTATCACAAGGATCTATGAGTAGGTAAGTGCTAAACACCAATTAAATCCAGAATTTCCTGGAGTATTTCAGTATTTATGTTTCTGACTAGAGAAAACTGCAGCCTCATTTTGACATCTTATTTAGCCCTTCAAGTTGAGACCATTTCACTGGTATCCATTAGGGTTTTTTAAGTATTTCTGGCTATATTCTAGAACACTCAGAAACAATGTCTCTCAGCAGTTTTAATCTTCTTTGCCCAAATCTCACTGGCAAATACAAGTACATATTTTATTCATGGTGTTGAATAAAAGCCTCTGCCTGGATATGCATGAAGTTTAAAATATTTTAAATAATGTTCACTATGGTAACAATATATTTGAAGTTTCTGTCACCTGGACATTAAAATGTTCAATTAGAGAGTGAAATATAGTACCACTTGAACATTCAGTATTAATGAAAGAGAAAAAATATCTGCATATATCAAGCATCTCTTGTTTTTATTTTAGTATTTATTAGAAGAAATAATCTATTATTTAACATATTTGTGATTAAATGTATTTTGCCATTAAAGTTTTAAAGTCAAATATTTTTGATAAAAGTATTTATTACAATAAAGCCATTTTAAGATTAATGTGTCATGATAGGTTTAGTAGGTATATAACGGGGCCTAATCACAGGCACTTACTTTCGCTCTATCACAAGGTGCAGAGCTCCAGATAATTACATGGTAACACATGCATACATCATGGGTTGTAAGAAATTTTTAAATACTCCTAATTTTGTTGATATTAACATCCTCAAATATCTACATTCACTTTTTCTTTATTCAATATAAAATCCATCAGAGAAATAAAATTTTGGGACAAAGACCTTTGCATATCTTTTAATTTGGACTCGCCATTTTAAAAAATCACCTAACTATACACATGTCTCTGACTCTACTTTTGCCTGTTAGAGAAGCCAGTTGCTTTTGCTTTACATAGAAGCAAAGAAATGACAAGATATAAATTAGTAATTATCTTACCCTTAATTTTCTTATTTATAAATGAAAGGTAAATGGACTTGATGATCTCCAAGGGATTTTTCTTTTCTATGAATCTAGAAAGTTCATTTTTCTCCTTCAAAATGAACCACATATCTCACCTTTTATTTTGCTGTTAATATTACTTCCAGTCATTTGTTTTGCTCAAAAGTATATTAAATTACCAAAATAATTCAGGTAAAAAGTACTTATGGTCATTATAATCAGTAGTAGGTCATTATTTTGATAAATAAAAATATGTTTTGCTTTGATATTCACCTCAATTCCTTACTTATTCTGGATGAATATTAACATTCTTTGTGGTACTGGTTTTTAAAAGTGTCCATCTTTATCTGTTTGGTCATGTGATAAAGTTTTTTTCCTTCTCTTGATGAATCACTGGGTCTTCTATAAAAGTTTGCTTGGTGCAAAAAGGAAGACAGTAGGAAGGAGTAAAAAAAGCATAAAGTTTTTAGTTATCCCCCAAAAAGTATGAAGCATCTACAAACAGATAATGTATTACCAGTAACTTCTTTTACAAAAGGTCCAATAATGACATCAAAATTATTTGTGTATGTCTGGTTGTACATATGTGCAAGTGTGTGTGTGTGTGTGTGTGTGTGTGTGTGTGTGTGTGTGTATGTGTGTGCATGTGTGTATCTGTATGTGTGTGTGTGTGTGTGTCTTTTGAGAAAAAACAGGGCAAAGAAAATAAAAGAAATACTAAGAAAGAGAGAAAATAAGAAAAAAGAATATGCAAACAGATCATTTTCTCAAACTTTTGTACTAAGCTCCAAGATCCTACAATATAACATATCAGTGATCAATGTCCTTTCTCAGTCTTATAAACTGAAACATGAACCATACTTAGAAAAGTAATCAAGACAATTCCCACACTTATTCTAAGCATTTAGAGCAGTTGTTCTCAACTCCAGCTGCACATTAGAATAATCTGGAAAGCTTTTTAAAAATTTCTGAGCCTCACCTCAGATCAATTAAAATTACATACTGGGCGGTACCGGGCATTCCTACTGTTTTAAAAGCTCCCTTAGGAATTCTATTGTTCACTGGGGTTGAGAGCATTGATTTAGAGTAAACCCTATTATACAGTGCAGTAAAAAATATGTATTTAAATTTTAAGTGAGAGGGACATTTTTTATAAGAGTTTGAAGTCACCTTACAAAACTCATGATATATTCTGTCCATTCTTCAATTATGACCCAAACCAAAAATCAAAAGCACCTGAGACCATGCTGGGCTTGCGGGATTATGAGTCAGTGATCATACAGCAGCCTTTAAAAGAGTCCCTTCCTTGATGTGTGCTGACCCTTTTTCCGTGGTGGCCATCTCGCTAGGTAAGCTCCGGAGAACCAAACCACCCTGCCTAGCATGGGTTCTTCTTGAAGCTTTCTTTTTTTTTCCTTCTGTTTGAAACAGTTAAATTGAGGTAAAAAAAAAAATGTAATATTCATGTGATACATTGAAGCTCCCTAGACTGGAAATTTTTATTTCTTTGCCAAAGGAAGCAAGAACAGTTTGCAGGCAAAAATATTAAAATAAAAATTGCCTACATTTTTAAATCCCTCTTTTATTTGGTTTCTTACCAGACCAAAGTGAAATGTGACCTGCAGCTTTGAGGTCTCTCCCAGAATTAATAATCTCCAGGTGTATTCAAAACCATTAATTGCCTCTGAAGGGAGCAAAGGAGGCTTCCCCAGAATCCTGTTATTTGAAGAGGAGATACTGAGCTCAGTGTTTGCTGCTTCAGTGAGTTCCTATGGCCAAGGTATTCATGTTGTGCTTAAACTATGAAGCTTGAAAGGAATAACTTGGGCAGAGAACTTTGTTGTACTAGCATGAATGCACTGAAGGCCTTGTAAAGAAGGTTGTTTGAATTACATGTATGTTAAACAGTTTCAGAAGCACTGTTTCCACTTCAGCTTTTTGCACAATAAAACCCAAATTGCACTTTTGACTACTGAGCTGAGTCTTTCAACTTGCTTTTTTCAAAAATAATAAATTCCCCTAATGATGACTGTGCAGCACTGTCACACCCTGACACAGTCTATTTCTTCAACTCCTATGTCATTAAAAGATGCGACTTACTTATTTATAATGATTAATAATGATGAAATATGTATGAAGAAATAAATTATACAAATGCTGCACTGTACATAAGAGGGAAAGATACACATTGCCAGGTCCTGAATACCTGCACCCCACTTCTAGCAGGGGACAGCAGAACAGTTCTCTTTAGCTGATTTTCCTCTGGGATTATAACTCAGGAAGTAGGATATGAGAAAGTTTGAAAGGTATTTTGACAGGCTCAAATTCTTTTTTAATTGCAGATTTGTAAAACTCTACTTCTTCTCCTTATCCCAACGCCAGCTTTTACTGTTGTTGCCTTCACATCACATTATTTAAGGCAGCCTTGACTACCTGAGTCAATGCCATCTGGCGGGATGTGTCAAATGCTTTTGTCTCAGCTGACACAGAAATACCAGACACCCTCTAGTGCTCTTCGTGAATATCCATAACTTAACATGTGGAGTGGCTGGGTGTGCGCTGAGCAGGATGTGTGAAGCAGTGGGTTGCATGGTAAATACTGTGGGCAAATGTGAAACGGGGTCAAGGTGGTCATTATTGGTTCAGAGACAGATCACCACCTTACCATGCTTATTAATTCTTAATCACTCATGGCGTATCTTCTTCCTTTGGTTAGTATGTTTGTCACTGGGCAAAGAGAGAAGACATAAACAAGCCCAAGCCCCCTAATTTTCACGTGTGATAAACTGGCAAGTGAAAATTGTAAAAATACAAATCAATGTGTCTACAAAATTTAGATGAGTCAATGTCTGCTAAAGCTGAAGTTTTATAGACCCCTTGCTGAAGTTTCTAGAAGGCCATAAGCTTTCTCTTATCTGTGTCCATTGCTCAGACACAAACAATGGCCATTTTATCCATAAAAGAATTTCATCACTTTGTTTTCAGAAGACCTGGTTTAAGGTGGGGAGTGAAATTTCCCATGTGAAAAAGGTTGGTAGGATCTTGGTAACATCTGAAACAGAAATAAAATTAGTTATATCTTTCCAACAGGGTAACATCCTCAAACCGTGAGATTCTTGAGGAATGCATAGGACCATTTCATACCAAATCACTAGGTGATTATGCCTCATGGGCTCATTGTTATTTTTAGCTATATCCAAAGTTTTTTGTCACATTAATCTTTCCATAGACGTTACACACACACACAACAGATGTTCTTACAGATAAATTATGTGACAGAGAGAGAAACATGACACTTTAAGGAGATAAATATTAACTTAGTCAAAACAAAATATGGGGATGACAATCCTTTTAGTCATTTGCTATTGCAGTGAAAGGTCCTGATTGTTTTAAATTCATATTTGTCAGATGGAGTTCATAAAAAATTTAGAAAATTCACGACAGATGAAGTCAATTATACATGTATATTTATTTGTAATTTTATTGATTACTGCCTGTCTCCCCATTGGAATATAAACGCTTTGTGAGCACTGATAAATCTGGCTTTATTCATTGGGGTTTACCTAGTATCTACATATAGTAATTTCTCAGTAAATTGATTTTTGTTTGTTTGTTTGTTTGTTTTTGTTTTTGTTTTTGTTTTGAGTCGGGGTCTCACTCTGTTGCCCAGACTGGAGTGAAGTGGCCGCTCCCGGCCACCGCAGCCTCGACCTACTGGGCTCCGGCGATCCTTCCGCCTCAGCCTTCCCAGTAGCCGGGATTACAGGCATGCGCTACCATGCCTGGCTGATTTTTTGATTTATTGTGGAGATGAGGTCTCGCTGCCCAGGCAGGTCTCGAACCCGCGGGCTCAGGCAATCCTCTCACCTCAGCCTCCCAAAGGCGCGGGATTACATGCTGAGCCACCGAGCCCGGCTCTCAGTAAATTGAAACAAAAAAATTTAAAAGCCTCGCTGTAAGGAAGACATGATTCTTCTGTTTTAAATTACTGATAGCTTATTTGAGAACTACATTTACCAGTCAGTACTTCTAACACTTTTTCATCTGTTATCTCAAAATGAAACCTGAACATGCTATGAAAATATTCCATAAGAGAATTAATAAGTATCATGCATTAATTAGAAGGCAGTACTATATAAACAATCTCCTTATATTTATCACTGGTGGCCTTGGTGCATAATTCATAGCATTTTAAAGTTCCGGTAAGAAGGCTGGATGGCCCACTCTTTTATAATTTATCTCAACTTAAACTTCTACATTTTTGTGTTAATCTTAATCATTTTATTACTCAGTTAAACCTTGATGTCTAGCCCACATAAAATCTGGTTCATAGAAAATACATTTGAAAAATAGATACCTTGAACTAAGAAAAGTTACAATTTGATAGTGGTTATTAAATTTATATTTGCATAGGATTCTCTTCAGATGATTTTCAAAAATATGTATTCCTAGGTTCCATCCCCAGAGCTATTGGGTCTGGAGTGGATACCAGGTGTCTACATTTTTAACTAGCACTATATCTCAATCACTATGTATGCAGAAAACACTGTAAAAAAAAAATAACTTCCCTAGAAGTTTAGGCTCAAATTCTTTTTTTTTTTTTTTTTTTTTGAGTTGGAGTCTCACTCTGTCACCCAGACTGGAGTGCAATGGCCGCTTCTGGACACCACAGCCTTGACCTGCTGGGCTCCGGCGATCCTTCCGCCTCAGCCTTCCAAGTAGCCGGAATTACAGGCATGCGCTACCACGCCCAGCTGATTTTTTGATTTATTGTAGAGATGAGGTCTCGCTGTTCAGGCAGGTCTCGAACCCGCGGACTCAGGCAATCCACTCACCTCAGCCTCCCAAAGGCGCGGGATTACAAGCTGAGCCAACGAGCCTGGCTCAAATTCATTTTTTAATTTGAGGGAAAGGACGAGTTTCTCTGCATAAGGGGTGGACAGTGTTATGGACAGACTATCTGCAGATTGTGTCCTCACTTGAAAATGGCTGGTTTCGCATTCCTTCTTGATAAAAACCCTCGAACATCTAGGCATAGGTGGAACATACCTCAAAATAGTAAAAGCCATCTATGAGAAACCCACAGCCAGTGTACTCCTACACAGACAAAAATTGGAACCATTTCCCCCGAAAACTGGAACAAAACAAGGATGCCCACTCTCACCCCTCCTGTTCAACATAGTTTTGGAAGTTCTAGCTAAAGCCATCAGAGGAGAGAAGGTGATCATGGATATCCACATAGGAAAAGAGGAAGTCAAGTTATCTCTCTTTGCAGATGACAAGATTGTATACATTGAAAACCCAAGAGAATCAGCCAAAAACCTCCTTGCACTGATAAAGGACTTTGGCAAACCTCAGGGTATAAAATAAATGTACAAAAGACAATCGCATTTCTATACACCAATAATAAACAAACAGAAACCCCAATAAAAAGTACAATTCCATTTACACTAGCCACAAAAAAATGAAATACCCTGGCATCTTCCTAACCAGAGACGTAAAAGACCTTTACAATGAAAACTACAAAACACTGCTCAAAGAAATCAAAGATTACAAAAACAAGTGGAAAAATATTCCATGCTCATGGATTGGAAGACTCAATATTGCTAAGATGTCCATTTTACCTAAGGCAACCTACACATTTAATGTAATACCCATCAAATTACCGGTAATATTCTTCTCAGACCTAGATAAAACAAAACAATACAGGAATTCATATGGAAACATAAATGACCAAGAATAGCCAAAACAGTCCTCAGCAAAAAAAAAAAAAAAAAAAAAGGCAGGAGGTATCACACTCCCAGCCTTTAAACTATATTATAAAGCTACAATAATCAAAGCAGCCTATATACAGGCATATAGACCAACGGAATAGAATTGAGATTCCAGAAGCTAAACCTCAGTTTCTCAACCAACTCGTCTTTGACAAAGGCTCCACCACCCACTACTGGGGAGAGGAGAACCTATTCAGTAAATGATGCTGGGAAAACTGGCTGACCATATGCAGAAGATTCAAACAGGACCCCTACCTATCCCCATACACAAAAATTAACTCTAAATGGATCACAGACCTAAATGTAAAACCTCAAACTGTAAGAACCTGAGAAAATGCAGGAGACATTCTTATGGAAATTGGAACTGGCAACCAATTCCTGATCAAAACCCGAAGTGCCCAGGCCATAAGAGATGCCAAAGAAACCATCAAGGGAGCAGTGAAAGAGCCCACAGACTGGGAAAAAATATTTGTCAACAGGAACTCAAACATGCTGAAAAGAAAAAAAAACAACCAACCCCATTACAAAGTGGGTAAAAGATATGAATAGACAGTTCTCAAAAGAAGACATATGAGCAGCCAACAGATATATGAAAAAACGTTCAGCTTCATTAGTCATCAAGGAGATGCAAATTAAAACTACACTGAGATATCACCTAACTTCAGTCAGAATGGCCATCATCAATAACTCAAAAAATAACAGATGCTGGAGAGGATGTGGCAAAAAGGGAACATTTTTACACTGTTAGTGGGAGTGTGAACTAATACAGTCTCTGTGGAAACAGTGTGGCGATTCCTAAAAGTTCCAAAATCGACCTTCCATATGACCCTGCAATCCCCGTACTGGGAATATACCCAGAAGAACTCTGCTTACTCTATAAAAAAGATACCTGCACATGTATGTGTATGTTTTTCATAGCATTGTTCACAACAGCAAGAACATGGAACCAATCGTACTGCCCATCAAAAGAAGACTGGATTTTTAAAAATGTGGTACATATACACAATGGAATACTACGCAGTCATAAAAAAGAACAAAATCATGAACATTGCAGCAACCTGGATGGAATTAGAGCTTATGATACTTAGTGATCTCTCACAGAAACAAAGAGCTGGGTATCATGTTCTCACTCATAAGCGGTCCTTGAACAACTACCATATTACTATAAGCAAAGAATTGAAAGTAGTGGGAAACTGCCAGGGAGGGTGGTATTGGGAGGGTGGGGAGGTGGCATTGACAGTAGTCAATAACTGCCTGGGGAAGGAGGGGCACACCTCATCAATAAGGGTACCTGCACAATGAATATTTGTAAACCTAACCCTGAATTTTACCCCACAATTTTAAAATAAAAATTAAAAGAAGGAAAAAAGAAGAAGAAAATGGCTGTTTTATTTGCCTTTTCATAGTTTTGAGAAGAATAGAGGCTTGGATTAGGGACAAAGAAGACTTGCTGAAGTACATCCCCATTGGAGAAAAGTAAGCTGACCTTTCTAATAGCAGTAAAGCAGACCTGAGGAGAGAGGCAAACAGGAGAAACTTTTGTGAGGATTTGGGGAGACACCTGACCTAAGACTGTGAAATGATGTATTTTTCTTCTGCTTCGTAAAACTATTCTGTTGTCATGCTACACAAAGGGCATTCTCTCCTCCAGACAACCATCACACTGGAAAGTTTGATTTTTTTTTCCCAAAGAACTAATTACCATCTGAAATGCTCACATGTATATATTTGCTTATTTTTATTTGCTCCTTGAAATAAAATGTAAATACCATATAAGCTGGATGCTTACCTGCCCATCACAGATGCACACGAATTAAGAACAGATGGACATAAAAGAAAAATAACAATTATATACCCTTAAAATAAAATTGCAATAATTAAAATAACAAGTATTTAACAAATTTTCTAATAGGATAAACTTTAGATTTGACCCTACTAAAGAGAGAATTAATGAATTAGAAGTCAGTACTAGGATATTTAATTGTTGTCACTGTTGTTGTCATTGTTATTGTGTTTGTTTTGTGTCCATCTATCATGTGTGATTCTTACATATGTGCCTGAGCAAGACAATCACATATCAATTGTGGATTCAAGCAAAATCAAATTAAAATATAAATGTAAGGATTTTGAATGGTGGCCAGTGGTCTGAAGAAAATGAAACTGCCTAGTGCAATAATTTGCCTGGAGAAGGAAATGCCCTTTATATAGAGTGGAACCAGAAGAGTTTTACAAAGTAAAAGAGAGAAAAATACACTTCTCTGAGTCTTTTTAGACCAGATCTCTCCCCAGAGCTTTCCCTTGTTGCCTCAATCTTATCTGACTCGAACATCTGGATCATCTGGAGTCTACTTTCATTGGGTTTATTAATATGTATGTTAATTTTAAAAATTGTACATCAAGCACTTGTATTAAAAAATGGCATAGGTTGCTAATAATTGTGTCTTCCTTAGCTAGCAAGAAAAAATAAAGGTTTAATCACCTTAATTCATTCATAAATGGATTAAGAAGCTGAACTGAGTTGAGGCTATCTTCAAGTTTTGGCAAGGGTCCTCTGTCTCTAGTTTACTTCCACTCTTATGGCATAGCCCTCCAGGAATTCAAACTGGGAGCCCAGTAGTCTACTGGGGCTCCTCCTTTTAGAAATGCTGACCTCTTATCTTTGTCTCTTCCACATCACACACTTCCAAAAACTTAAATCTGCTTTCCAAAAGATTTTTGGTAAAACCGTAGCCTCTGGCCCCACCCAACTCCAGATTCTGACAAATATCTAGAGAGAAAATTGGTGGTGGGTCAGGCCCAGTCTTCCCTGTTCAATAGGATCCTTACACCTCAAGTCTTTCCACTACTCTGCCTAGTGAAGACCAAATCCTTAGATATTAGCTGGATGCCCAGAATCAGCAAATTCCTGCAGGGAAAAATTGGCTGAATTAACTCACTTGTCTCCCCTTCTCTGGAATCTTGGCATTTCTAGTTTTGGTTGCCCTTGCAGCTCTCTAAAGCCTTTAAACAGATGTCTTCCACATTATATTAGGCTTGTTCTTGGCTGAAGTTTTAGTTTGCTGGAAAGTACTAACACATACCCTGAAGTGGAAGTATCATGAGACAACATCTTTATTAGTTATTCACGGTCATATAACAAATTACAGTAAAAGTTAGTGACTTAAAGAAACAACAAGCACTTATTATTTCACAGTGTCTGCACATCAGAAATCTGTAGGATAGACGCAGCCTAGCAGATGATTCTGGCAGGGAGTTTCTCATGAGGTTGTAATCAAATGTAGGCCTGGGATTGAGAATGAGCTTCCAATAGGGCTCACCCAGGAGACTGGCAAGTAGGTATTGGCTCTTGCCAGGAGATATCTGTTCATTTTCTTATGGGACTGTTCGAGTGTCCTCCAGACATGGCAGCTTACTACTCCCCATAACAAGTGAAGCAAGAATAAGCAAAATGGATATAGCAATGTCTTCTATGACTGAGCCTTAAAAATCACGCTTTCTTTTCTGCAATATCCATAGGTTACTTAGTGGAATCCCATTAAATGTGGAAGAGGATATACAGAAAGAAAGCACAAGGAGACAAGAATAATTATCAGTAAAGTCTATCTTGGAGACTGGCTCCACACTATTTATAAGACAATTCTGCATATAGGAGGGGAGACCCCTTCAGAAAATGGATTTATCTTTTGGAGGGTGGGCTCCTTGTAGTACACTTGCAATTTGTTATTTTGGATCAAACAGTCAACTAAAGTTTTTATCTGGAAGTTGTGAGAAGTTTCTGTCATGATTTGCGGAAGAAATGTCCCAAGTTGTGGCAAACAGGCGACTGGTTCTTTCACCATGACAATGCACTTGCCTCCCTAAAAAATGGAATTATCTCTTGGAGGGCGGGCCCTTTGTAGTACAGACCTCCCCTGCTACATAAGTGTTCTAGGAACCCACTGGTATCAATGTACCAGCTAGCATTGTTGTGAGAGGCTGGGTTGGGCTTCAGTGAAAATTTTTAGGAAATTCTTTCAACACATTTGCCCGTTTCATGATGGGTGATTTACAAGCACACCTGCGCACACCATGCTGAGTGTTAAGCAGTTTTTAACCAAAATTGGCATGACCTCTATGCCCCGTCCTCCCTATTCACTAGATCGTACCCCCAGAGACTTTTTGTTGTTGTTTCCCTGTATGACGAAAAAAATACTCAAAGGGAAACCATTTTGCCAGTGCAGAAGAGATGAAACAAAAACGACAGCAGCACTAAAAGGTGTCAACAATGAACAGATCAAAATCAGTTGAGCTGTGAAAAAAGTGTCTTGAGAGGTGTATTGCATCAAATGGTGATTACTTTGAAGGTGACTGAAGTTTAAACATGTAAAAATAAATACACAATTTTTTAATAAATAAATTCAGGGTTTCTTTGGACCCCCACCACCCCCAGACATAGATATTATGACACTCTTTTGCTGTAGTAACGAGTGATTACAAAATAACTATGAAGTTTTGCTTGTGTGGGTTGGTTGCAATTCTGGCCTTGTTATATGCACATTCTTCAAACAATGATCTAGGCTGAAAGAACAACCTCCATCTGGGAGACACTGTTCTGGTGATAGAGGAAAATAAGAGCAAGAATCATAGCGCATAAGTGCTCTTAAATGTCTGCTTTGATATGGCATATATCACTTATGCTCACATTTCATTGGCCAAAGTAAGTCATATGCCCAAACCAGGTAACAGTGGAATATGAAAATATATTCCTCTAATAGGCAGGCAGTACAAGTCTCATGGGCAATCATGAAGATATATAATGTTTCAGAGAAGTGAGAATAAATAATAAGCAGCAATAATAAAATCTACCACAAATACCTAGTAGACACATAGCAATCATATAATAATCAATCCATTCAGAAGGAGCAATCCAGTCAGAATGCATATAGCCACACTTATAATACTGGCATTACTCCCAAAGAGAAGCAAATGATCAACCCATTTCTAACTTTAAGCTTTTGACTTTTTTCTCATTTTTAGTCATGTTTCAGTGGAATATTTTGGACAAGATAATGACTACCAAATCAGCAACTTCACCTTCTTTTTTACTTTCAAGCTATAATTATTCCACTTTACAAATGGAGTATGAATCTGATCCAATTGTAATTAAGTAATCAAAAGATATTCTAAAAAGAATAGAAAAACACACTTTGAAACAATCTAGAATGTTTTGAAAAATATCTGGAAAGATTGCTAAGTATCAATTGTGGGAAAAGTTTGGAATCAAATCTTACAATTTTTTAACTTAGTTTTCTAATTCAATATTACTAGCAACTGAAATTGATCTTATAATAATTAATGACTTTTAGGCCTGACATGTGTAATGTATGATAACAAAATGATTATACTTAATATTCTGCCTAAAAGCTTTATTTTTAGCATCCAAACTAGATTGTTTATACCTTTTTTTTTTTTTGAGTTGGAGTCTCACTCTTGTCACCCAGGCTGGAGTGCACTGGCTCGCTCACAGCCACCGGAGCCTCCACCTGCTGGGGTTAGGAGATCCTTCCACCTCAACCTTCCAAGTAGCTGAAACTACAGACACACGCCATCAAGCCTAGCTAATTTTTGTGATTTATTGTAGAGACGAGGTCTCATTAAGTTGCCCAGGCTGGTCTTGAACCTCTAGGCTCAGGCAATATTCTCACTTCCGTCACCTAAAATACTGGGATTGCAGGCAGAGCCACTGCGTGCAGCCTGTTTATACTTTTGATTGTGAGGAGAAGCAATCTGCTATTCATATTTTAAGACCATGTATTCTGATTTGGGATTGCAACACTATGGTGACCATATGCCTATATGTCTGGAAGAGAATAAATTGCACTGAGACTTACAATAAACACTAAATAATAATGGTTGCTAGTATCTCCTTTCAGACATATAGTTCTACTTTCCTTGTTTAGATGTGACAATTAAAATTTCTGCAGCCGGACTCGGTGGCTCAGCCTGTAATCCCACACCTTTGGGAGGCTGAGGTGAGTGGATTACCTGAGCCCGTGGGTTCGAGACCCGCCTGGGCAACTTGACGAGACCTCATCTCTACAATAAATCAAAAACCAGCTGGGCACAATAGTGCCCGCCTGTAGT
>NW_007245800.1:30000-189244 GCF_000164805.1 Carlito syrichta | reverse complement strand
GCGAGACCTCATCTCTACAATAAATCAAAAAATCAGCTGGGCGTGGTAGCACATGCCTGTAATTCTGGCTACTGGGAAGGCTGAGGCGGAAGGATCGCCGGAGCCCAGCAGGGCGAGGCTGCGGTGGCCGGGAGCGGCCACTGCACTCCAGTCTGGGCGACAGAGTGAGACTCCAGCTAAAAAAAAAAAAAAAAAAATTTCTGCAAAAGCTGGGGTGCACTTGTAAGTGTAGGAGGGATTCTATACTAACCTCCGAATGGAGCACAAGAAAACTTAGAAATTTCACAACCACATGAAATACGGTGAATTATCACTTGATAAAGTGCAATTTAGCTGTCCTAGTCCTCAGTGATGTAGTCTAGTTCAGCTTTAAGTAATGATGTTCATTCTGTTCATGTTGTTGGGTTATAGTTCTTACAGCTGTTATAAAACTAATTCTAACTTTTATATGTTTGAATGTTTACATGAACCAATCTAGCTCTTATTTTACTAGATAGAAAAATTGCTTTTGTGTGATGCTTCATCCAAATACAGCTTTTTTCTATTTGATATCTCTATCAGCCAGGAAAAACTTTTTTTTAAATTATGTGCTCTGTAAAAATATCCATTTATTAATAACTTTACTAAAAATTGGCACCAATTTTTCTAAGATGCAGCAAACATAAATCTTCTAAGCATGTAAAAATCACAAACCTCTGGACACTGAAATTCACAGACATTTCTAATACTATAATACTATTCATGACTTGAGGCACAAACACCAACACATAACTTTTCCTCCATTACCTCTAAATTTTTCAGCATGTCCTGACATTCTTTCTGTCTCTTGAATTTAATTTTAAAGGCACATGGAATAAATATTTCTCATTTTATTTTATATATGTGATATACAATTAAGTTTTTGTAAGTCAAAATGCCCCATTGATTTACATCATAATTTTAGACATGATTGAACTTTAATTAGCAGTGACATCTTACATTTTAAGTTTAGATTTCTTTGTTCACTCAACTTTGGTAAGAAGAATGATCTGCAACTAATGCTGACATATAATAGGAGAGCTACTATTTAAAGATACCCTTTAGAAAGTGAAAAATCACTTGCAACACAAGTAGTCACACTCTGGTTCATCTCTTTTACAAGTATGAACTTTCATATATTAGATTTTCTTACAAAGAGAAACACCACTGGTTAGTTTGAATACAAAACAAATGCTTAACTCCCTATAATAACAGCTCTCATTAAACTAAAATGATTTTCTACTATGCAAATGTTTAGTGTTAGTTAAAAGTAATGAAGGGCTGTCCTACAAGAAAAGCATTATAATTAATCTTTTCTTTAACAAAAGTTAAATTAATAGCCATAATTAAACACATCACATTTTGTCCGCTTTATTATAAAAAATGGATATCCATATCCTCTTTTTGTTTTGATGAGATTAACTAGGAAATGCCTCCATAGGATTGCTTTGCCCAATGTGCTTTTACATGATTAAAAAAATTTTTTAAACTTTTGAAAAATTTTACAGTAGGAAGCACTCTTAAAATATGTATTAGTAATATTCTCAAAATATTCTGAAAGTCACTATGGGGGCATTTCCTTCAAGTTTCTATGCATAAATCACTTTGCATGCTCGCCAAATATCAGAGGAAGAGATGTCAGCAAATAGCTTTCCAATACAAGATATTTTTGTAGTTAAATATTTCATTTCTGCATGAGTGGCCATGAACATCTATGAATTTACCAGGCATTTGTAGTGTATGTGGCACAATAATAGGTATGTAAAATTGAATATTATCCCATTCAGATAAAAGGATGAGAGGAATATGAGAATTATCAACAAATTTAAAATAGTTTATGTTCATTTTTATTACATTCAGAACTAT
The DNA here is from genome assembly GCF_000164805.1 of Carlito syrichta. Lineage (NCBI taxonomy): Eukaryota > Metazoa > Chordata > Mammalia > Primates > Tarsiidae > Carlito > Carlito syrichta. The sequence goes on along the minus strand of NW_007245800.1, from coordinate 187,360 downwards.
AGAGTAAATTATCTAATATAAACTCACTTTTTGTAAAATTTTAAAAAGCAGGACTTATATTTAATTATAATCATCAATAAATGTTGATATAGTTATGTTTCTTTTTTGAAAAATATGATATTATAGCTACGTTTCTTTGGAAGTCTGGTTCATATTTAAAACTTTCATCTTTTTTTCCACAGTTAATTGCAATTTTATTTTCAATTATCACTGTTTAACAAATGGTTATATTGTGCTTACTATATACTAGGTATGCCATATACTCATTTAATACTCACAGAAATTCTGTTAGGTTGTTGCTCTCATTCTCCATTTACTGCAGGTAAAACTGGGGCACGGTTTGGTTAGGTGACTAACCTAAGATCACACAACTAGCAATTAAGTACCTGGGAGGTAAATCTCAGCAGTCTGGCTCCAGATTCTGTGACCTAACCATTTATACCATGTTGTCCCTCCAAGAATGACCTCAATTAAGTTGTATACCTGACCAATGATAATTTCATTTTATATTTATTGGTGATTCAATAATTGCACCACAATATTCATTGAACCCTGACGACAACACTCGGCAGAACAGGCTGTCTATGAAGTTATCAGAAGCTGAACTTCAGTTTCAAGAGCGAGTGTTCCCACAGCTGAGTTCTCAGAGAGCCCACAGCTTCCTATGAGGAAACTAGCATGCATTCAGCCAGCCTAATACACAGGTACCACACGCCACTGTAGTCCTAACTAAAAGCAGTCTGTATTTCCTTTTTGTCACATAAGACCTGCAAGGTCCCTAGAAGGGAACTACAGACAGAAAAATCATATTTTTCTTTTAACCAACCCTTTTTTTTTTAACCTTGATTATCCTATAAATAGGAACAGGTAGTAGTATTTTTATTTTAGAAAAGGAAAAATCGAGACAAGGTGAGATCTCATTGTAGAAAATGTACTCAGTAAATTGGTAGGAGAGGTTTTCAGTGACCTATAAAGCACTCAAAATGAGAAGCAAAGTAGCTGTTAGTCTCTCTAGTACTCTGGAAACATTTAAAGCCAGACTTTTTCCTATTTATATTTGAGAATATCTGTATCAACTTAGCAGGAGGCTATTTTGTTTTACCAGTATTTTACTTAAGATTTAAAAGTAGAGGTTACATCATGGGACTTCTGGGTACCAGAGGTAAGTCCCTCCCTAGTTTTCTGGTATTTCTAATTTAAGTTTCCATCACTAAAAAGTCATGCTTATGGCAAGTAGTGCATGAAGGGGTATGCACTATGGTAATAGTAAACATTATTAATAATTTACACTCATGTAAACATTCCTGAAAGCTGATTTTTGAAGGGGGAGAGTTGACTAAACTGGAAGTCAATAGGAGACCACAGGGAAGTTTGCTCCCTAGAGGAACAGAGGTAAAACCAAGACAAGACCCAGAAGGTGGCATCTAAGAACCCAAAGGGAAATAGCCTCACTTTTGTTCTATATAAAAGAGAATGCAAGCCTTAGCAAGTCGAACCCAATTAATCCCTATTAATTGGGAAAGACTATTCTCAACAATTTTAACTGCATAAACCAACTTATATAGCATTGGAGTATTAAATGCAAAAAATGCAAGATCAATCATTCAAAACTATAAATAAGCTTAAGGAGTTGAACTTGGTATGAATCAAACCCCAGGCCAGTGGCTTCTAAGAAAGAGTGAACAAACTATGCTGAGCACTGTTAATATGCAATACAAGGCAGGTGCTTCTGAAACAGAAAGTGAGCCCCAAAGTGCTTCCAGTGCTTAAATAGAAAGTACTTCCTAGAGCAAGTCTGGACTCTTGCTGAAACTGCCTGGAAAAAGAGTCTAGATATGGGGGTGAAATTGTTTGCAAGGATTTTTCTTTTACCTAATTTTTCAAAGTGATAAAAGAAATGATAGAATAGGGACCTAATAAAAGAAGCCGTGGATATGAAATTTATTTTGCAAGAGTAGAGAGTGATTATTCTAGTGCAGCCATCTCTTAGAAATGTGAGCCATCCAGGAAAATACAGTTAAAAGATCATCTCAAGGCCACCATGTAGAAAGTCATGAGTATTAGGACAATGTGTTCAGTCTAAGTTGAAGGCATACATGTGCCCTGATAACTGAGCATATATGAGAAGGAGGTGCAATCCAGGGCAATGGACCTAAAGATCTAGAAAAAACGATTGTAAACAACATGCATTCCAGGGTGGATCCTGCCACATTCCTCTATAGGCCATGGAATTACTGAATTACAAACATGTTAACTATTTGCTTATAGATGCTTAACTGCTAGTATAGTCACATATAGAGATAGATAGATAGATAGATAGATAGATAGATAGATAGATAGATAGATAGATAGATAGAGACAGATAGATTTTTTTTTTCATTTCTGGAATAATGATGTGTTCAAGAATTTAAAAGATGTGTATGAGGAACTGGGAACTAACACAAGGGTTTCTCTGTCTTGATTTCGTTTTCTGAAGAAATTTTGTTAAGAATGATAAGCCTAGGGATTTTACAAACTGAAGTTTTGCCCCCTGGGACCCAGTAATTAGATTCTAATCTCAGAGACTAGCAGAAAAACACATAACACATTATTTCAAAGGCTTCCAGATCCAGTCTTTTAGGATAATAGCTATTTATTTAATTTTCCATTTTAAAATACCTGTATAATATAAGAAATAGCATCTGACACATAATAAGTGGTCAATAATATTAGCTGTTGTTGGTGCTTAGAAAACCCCAAACTGAAGGCCTCAGAAGCAAAAGTTTTTCTCTGTTTCCTGCCCTTTAATCTCTCAGTCCCATTTTCTCCCAAGACCAACCACAGCAACTAGAATCACTCTTCCCCAAGACAGGTCATAGAAACCAGAACCTCTTTTCCCCAAAATCAGCCATAAACCCTAAAAATGTTATGCTAATTTTCCCTCCATCTTTCTGTGTCAAAACTGGCTATAAAAAATTATCTGACCTACCTAGTATGACTGTAGGTCTTAGGATTCCCACTCTCGAGATAGCCCTACCCTATACCCAGAAGGAAGGAATGTATGCTTGGAGAAGCCAAGAGGAAGCTAGACAGACAGGCCTTGCTGGGTTTCTCCACTATCTATTGGCATTAGATCAACCCTTTCATTTAATCACATTTCTACATGACTACCTATACATTGTTGGACCTAAATATAAAAATAGACAATTTTCCCTCAATCTCTGGGTCTTCATTCTGAGGGCTCACATTAAATAAATTTGTATGCCTTTTTCTAATTAATCTGCCTTTTGCAAGACTGATTTTTCAGCAGACCACAGGGAACTTTCTTTTCAGGCCTTATATTTTCAGTATTATTATTATTGGAAGAGTAATATATGGGAAGATATGAGATCTTTGGGTTAATCATACTTTTTGAACAGATTTTTAATACAATTTAGCTCAAGTAATATTATTTTTAGCACTGCATCATCTTGAACTTTTATTACTTTATATACTATTTATAGGTTCTCTTCTTAATTATGTGTGAAATTTTAAAAGATATTTTAAAGTAGTAGTTAAATTTGCAAATATGGTGCTAAATATATGCTCAAAATGTTACTTTTTTTGGCACAGGGCTTACTCTGTCACCCAGGCTGGAGTGCAATGGCATAATCCCAGCTCACTGCAGCCTCCACCTCCTGGGCTCAAGTGATTCTTCTGCCTCAGTCTCCCGCCTCAGTCTCCTGAGTAGCTAGGACTACAGGCACATGCCACCATACTAATTTTCGTATATTTTTTTATAGTAAGGTGGTTGCACAATGCTGCCCAGGCTAAAAATGTTACTTTTTGGTACAGGGGAAATTGTCCATTTTTATGCCTAGATTCAACAATGTATGGGTTATGTGGCAAGATGGGATTTTCTTTCTTCTCCCCATTTTCTTTCTTTGACCTTCCATCTTTGATAAATCAGTAAAAAGACAGCCTTCTTTGTGAACTCAGAGATAATGCTCTGAGAAGTGGCTCATTTTAGCAAGAGAATTCTCTAAGTGTCTTATAATGATTTCCTTTTAATAACTGGAAAGACTTAAATCTTTTCCTGCAAAGAATAATGACAATATACAGTAATCCTTCCAATATGGAAATGTAGATGAGGTAAAACCTTGCTATATGCCTTTCTGGCTAGACAGGACCTAAAAGTTAAGGACAGGTGACCAGATAAAACCAAGTAGGATGTTGAAGAAAGCAAGGGGAAAGTAGGTAGGTTGGAAAGTAAATGGCTTCAGGAGGCCTATACAAGGTTTTGAATCACAAAGTAACTCGGTAAGGCAAATAGTGAACCATTTTGTAATAGTCATTAGACTGTGTGTGCCTATCAATACTATTTTCTTTTTTCTTGAACTCTACATACACATTCTTCTAAGTACTGTACACAAAACTGAGTACTGTACACAAAACAACCATAAAAAGTCATTCAAGGGCTAAAATTAATTTTTGTCACTAATTGTTCTGAATTTAGAAAAGAAAAAGTAGTCATTTCCTCACTATAAAAGTTATGTGTTTTTCCTAATGATAGGACTACATTTCCTAAGTGTTGTCTGATAAGTGTAATTTATTAATTGTATCAAATAATTAATTGCAAAATAAAACAATAATTGTCTCTTCTTGCAAATAATGCTCACAGAGATGTCAAACTCTTCCAAAACTGAATGATCTACTTCTGCATTTTATTGAGTAAAACAACTAGCAGATTATCCTTAGACAGTTATTTCGTGTACTATATTTATTCTACATAAGCAAAATTGTGAAGGAAATCATTTACCAGAATCAAACACTGCTCTCTTCATCTTTACTTTCCTTATTGGCTGTAGCATTCACAATGTAATCATTCTATTGTCAAGATTCCACTAGATTGCAATTCATTTTCTCCCTGTTACCCAAGAGCCTAAAAGCAAATCCCAACAATACATTAAGAGGAGTAAAACAATCTTGAAAAAAGAATTAGATTAGATATGAAGTAATACAAGAAAACTTGGAGATTGGGAATTATACTTATCAAGTTGCACGTGAAGAAATGTCGTTTGAGAGCTCTCCAAGGGCCCTGTTGTGGCTGTTCGATGCACTGTGCTTAGGAGTTGCCGGGTTGCAGCATAGTTCTTGGATTCAAAGAAACAAGCTTTCACTATTTTGTAAAATTGCTCCCAAGATGGACAAATTCGTCTGCCAGTGTTTATCCTTCTTTCCACCCACTAAGTAGATATTTTCCCCAATAAAAGTTAATGCTTAGCTATTCTTTTTTCCTTTTTTGGGGTGTTCAACTGAGTTTTCTTGGCTCATAAATATGCCTCATATTTTTCCTAAGCCTTCCACAAACTTATTGATGAATATTGAAATGAGCCATAATTAAATGTATATTATCTGGAAAATGAGCATTTAGATAATATAGATATGAAAATCTACTCCTAATTCATAATGCTCATGCTCCACCTTTTCCTTGATCCTGTGTCTAGAATACGCTAAAAAATAGTCAAGTTGGTTTTATCTCCTCATTGTTTTAAATCTATCTGCTTTGTAATAAGGCCTCTAGCAGGCAGTGAAATTATCTCAAAGGCAAAAGACAGAAGAGAGGAAGAAAAAAATACCAAAAATGTCTAAAAATAAGAATCTTTAAAAACATCAGAAGTTTTCTCTTAAGTTTTTTGTTTTTGTTTTTTGCCAGGTGGGAGCTCATTTCTGTTTACATGTTTGTTTTCTTTACACAACTTACCTAAGAATTTTTGGAGAAAAACCTTCAAGTATTTATCTACCATAAATACCTTGTCATTCCATGTACTTCAACATTTTTCACTTATGTTGTTGTTGCCTAAAGAAATACCAATATTGAGAACAAAATCCTCCCTTTAAAGTTTTCCTTTTTCTTCTTGACTTTCCTCTTTTCTTCTTTTTTTCTCATCATACCAAGGAGTAGGGCAATCAATTAGTAATCTCAAATTGATACTATGCCATTTACTGGGAAACTAAAACATTTCCAAATACTTTCCACTCTAATAATGGAATAAGACAATTACAGTTTTAGGAGTTCCATAACTCTCATTGCTCTAGTGGTTTTCCAAATATTTTCATTATGTGATAGAAAATGGCTTTCTGCTCAGCACACCAGATAAATACGACCATGAAGTTACTTGCAGGGTTACTGAAAGGTGTTGGTCTGTGCTTTTATTGCTCTATTTATAGAATGATGGCTAAACCTAATATTGCCTTATAACTCATGAATATATTATACAGTCTTATTTTTTTAAGAAATCTGAATTCTTGACAGTGTGAGAAATGAAGCTTATGCTACAGTTTAGTAATATGGTTTTACAATTATTTTGCTTCTAAACAGGAAAAAATTGTGCAGTGACCCCTCCCCATAACCATAGATACCTAAAACTCTTCTCTGTAAAATCTGAGTCACATCCGTACACTTCAGAAAAGTCTGAGCTAGAGGTTCTCAGTTCTGATCTCTTTTGAAATTGGGGTGCCACTTTGTCCATCCTTCTACTATATTCGGGAAGGCAAAAGGTAGACATGAGATGTCTTCTCTACTCAAAAATTTCTAATCCTCATAGTACACTAAATACAGCGATGTTTTAGGTTGAGCTCTTTGTTATCCTTGTGAGTTTTAAAAAAACAATTATTAATATTGTAAAGGTTTTGGAAAGGAAGAAAAATCTAGATAATAATTATTTGAATTGAATTACATTGCTTCTAGTTGATATCAGCCTAATGAAGAAGTGTGTACAAGTGAGAAATCAGAATGAGTTCAAAATTATGCTCAACCTCTTATAATTCCTGTGACCTAGCTCTAGACAAGTTACTCTGTCTGTATACTGAGCATAATTATAACTTGCAGAGTTGTTCCAATAATTAAATAAGATCACATTCACAAAATACTTAGCAGACAGTAGTCACACACTAAGTGACTATTTTTTTCTGGTGTTCCCTAGTGGGAATAGGGATAGAGTCTTGGCCACTCACTTGCTAATATAGTACAGGATAGTGATCTTCAAACTGGAATATACAAGCCCCTGGGAATACAGAAATCCCCTCCAGGGAGTAGGATGCATGAATCCTCTTAAAAGAATCAGTTTCCAGTTCCATTTCTCTACGTACTCCTTTCCAAACTTGACCTGTTTTAGAACATTTCTATTTGTGGTGAAGACAGCACATGAACAAGGTTTCTTTCTACCAACTCTTTCAAATTAACTCCTCCCCAGTGGTCAAAAAAGAAAAAAAAAGAAAGCTATCTTTTCCACCTATCACAAATTTGTTGTGTTTTATTGCTTTACAGTAAAAATGCTCTGGGTTGTCAAGCAGATGGAAAAGTTGTAAAATTGCCGTACATAGACTCTCCTTTCATTCCCATCTAATCTACTAGAAAGGTGCATTTTCAGTACAAATTGACTTGTTATAGTTAATGATAATTTATCAAAATCTATAATGTATTTTGTTGACTTTATCAATTGACTATTACCAATAATATAGTAACACCTCAATCAAAAGGAATGTTTAACCAACAGAGCTTTATCATTATAAGAAATTATTTAAAGTTCAATTTTAATTTATATTCATATTTATGATATAGAAAGTACAAGAGGATGATCAATAAAAGACTTTCAAGCATGAAAAATGTTATATTATGATAGTATTCTAGGGTGATAATATAATAAAAGTATAATTTCTAGGAAAAAAGAAGGGATTGTTCATGAGATTTTTTAAATTAATGGTTCTGGGTAACATGTCACCATGGTATTCAGATTCCCTTAGAAACATTTAAAAGAGTAATCCTACAGTTATATTTTTAAATGAGAATATTTACAATGTGTGGGAAATTACATCCTTTCAGCCACTTAAACTTATTATTTAAAAAGTATAAGATGGTACATAGTTAAAAAATAATTTTATGATACATATAAGCAATACTAGTTAGTCTATAGACCCGTGGGGTGAGGTTAAGAATGTGGTCTTTACAATCAGAAAGAACAGGCTTTGAAATCAGTCTCTGCTACTTGACTTTGAATGAACTATGTTCAACTTAACCCTTTCTGTGCCTCAGTTTTCTAATCTTGAATATGAAAAGAAACCTGGCAGAATTAAATAATATAATGCACTTAAAGTGTTTAGCATTGTGCCTGGCTTTATGCATCTACCCTCATTATCACATATGGGGAAAACAGGGAGAGTGGATTTTGCAAGAAGAGATCAGAAGGATTCAAAAGTTAAACATAGAACTTGAATAAACATTTCTCCAAAGGAGATAGACAAATGATCAACAAATACACGGAAAGCTGTTCAGTATCATTAATCATTAGGAAAATGCAAATCAAAAGCATTATGAGACCCCATTTCATACTCACTAGAATGGTTAGAATCAAATAGGAAGGAAAGAACAGAGGATGGGAAGGAGAAAGGAAGGAAGGATGAAGGGGGAGCAGAAAGAAAGAAAGGCAGGCAGGAAGGAATGAGGGAGACAGGGAGCAGGGAGGGAGGGAGGAAGGAAGGAAGGAGCAAGGGAGGGAGACAAGAAGGGGGAAGGGAGGCAGTGAGGCAGGGAGGAAGGAAAGAAAGAAGGAAACAAGGAAGGAAGGAGTGAAGGGGAGAGAGAGGGAATGAGGAAAAGGGGGAAGGAGGGAGGGGGAAGGAGAAAAGAAGAAAAAAATAGTGTTGGTAACGAACGATATTGAGTAATTGGAACCTCTCACACACTGTTGCTAGGAATATGAAATGGAGCAGTGGCTATAGAACACATTTTGGTGTGTTCTGTACCTCAAAAAGTTCATCATAGAATTTCCACTTTACCCATCAATTCCACTCTTAGGTATAGACACCAAATAATTAAAAGCAGCTATTCAAACAAATACTTGTATACAAATGTTCAATGTGCAGCACTATTCACAATAGCCAAAAGGTGGAAATAATCCAAATCTACAGATAGGAGATTGTGTGGAGGCACAGCATTTTCTCCAGAAGGCAGGGTTTGAGATTTTAAGGTAGACTGGGAAAGAGGATTTGCATAATTATTGAACAATACAACTACACAAGCGTGGTTGGACTAGTTACCTGCATGCAGTTTGTGGTGAGAATTGGAGTCTCCAGTGAGACTCCTGCACACAGATGCCTGCTTCAGCACTTAATATCTGGGTAGCTTGAGATGGATTGCTTACTCTATACAAGGTGCAGTTCTTCTCCCTGTAAAATGGGGGGATAATAAAATCTACTTCCAGAGATTTCTTGTGAGAATAAAATGAGATCAAGTATTTTTCCCTCAGACGTCTCTTAGGATAACAATCACCTAGGATGTTTTATAAATTACAAGTTCCTGGGCCTCTTACCATACAGGGGTCACTGGGTCCAGGGGAGTGGCCTGGGAATAATTTTTGATTCCCTTACTAGAGTGAGTCTTAAAATCTAGCTGGAGCCGGGTTCGGTGGCTCAGCCTGTAATCCTGCGCCTTTGGGAGGCTGAGGTGAGTGGATTGCCTGAGCCCGTGGGTTCGAGACCCGCCTGGGCAGCGAGACCTCATCTCTACAATAAATCAAAAAATCAGCTGGGCGTGGTAGCGCATGCCTGTAATTCCAGCTACTTGGAAGGCTGAGGCGGAAGGATCGCTGGAGCCCCAGCAGGTCGAGGCTGCAGTGGCCAGGAGCGGCCACTTCACTCCAGTCTGGGAGACAGATTGAGACTCCAACTCAAAAAAAAAAAAAGAAAATCTAGCTGGAATGGGAAATAGTACAGTTCCTGGGACATAAGTACTCAGAAGTGTTAGTTATTAGGAATAGTTTACACTATTATTTCAGTAGTTATGAAAAACATTTAAATAGGCCTCCAGGAAATCAAAGTAATAAATCAAAATATTGAAAAAATCCATTCAAATGATCTTTCTTCATTTTATACCAAACAATGACTTGACTGGTTTTTTCCCCATTTAATAGCCTAAAATTGAGTGAAAAAAATTAATAACAATTTAAGCGTCTGAAAAAGATTATTGTACTGTCAGCAATTAGGGCAGCCATTTGAGGGCTGTTTCTATTTGGCAGAAGGCAAGGAGGTAGAAATTATAGCCGATGAAAAATCTCCACCACCTACCTAATTAGATTTCTTATGAGTCAATGACTACTTAAGTATCTTCAAAGGATAGCAATTCATTGATCTGAAGGTGTGCCCTTGATTTTTATCAGATTGAAAGAGAGTCAAATGCTCCAATTAAATCCGGTTAACCCACCTACTGCATTGGCTTTTAAACTTTTAGATTATAGGCCACAGTAAGGTATGTCTTTTACAATGTATTTCAGATACAAGTAGATATGAAATATACTTACCCTCATGCACCCTTATAACATCTTATTCATGTGGTTATTTTCTATTCTACTTTTCTTTTCTTTTTCTTAAATTCTTATTGCAGTCACTAATTGCTGTCACAACTACTCATTTCCCCCCACCACAACCTAAAATTTGAGAAGCGATAGCCTAATATATGCACTAGAAGTTAATAGTTTCATCCTCTCACAAGCTGTGAATAGCAAAACAGCTAGTTTACATAAACAATAAGCCAGAGATTCATAATCCCAGTTTGCAAATCACCAAAGATAAGAGATGAAGCAGGAATTTGGACTCTCACAGAGCTTTATATTATCATCTGGGTATATCTGACTTATTCCAGCAGCCCTTTTGTAGATGAGACCTGGAACTCTAGGTAGGACAGTGTGGTATGACTACTTGCAGTTTTGAAGTGTATTAATAATTACAGAAAAGAACTGCAGAGCTTGTCTATGTATGTAGTTATTCTTGAGTGCAAATTTGAATATTAGAAACAGTTTATGAAAATATGATCTGAGCAACATGTTCTTGAAGAGGAAATAGCAAAGGTGTGAAAAGGTCGTGCCTTTATTTTTACATTGATAAAGAGTTGGTTCCTTTGTTTTATTATTTTTCTCCTGTTCACCTTTTTCCTTTCCTTTCATAAACTGTTTATCCAAGGGTTTGGCACTAGAAATTTCCAACATTAGGTGATAAGTGGTAATGTTATCATTTCCAATAGTAGAGAGTTTTATTGTTGTTAATGCAATAATATCGCATGAGAGAACTGAGAAGCAGTTAAGTGTGCTGAACTTTTGAATCAGACATACAGGATTTGAATTCTACTTCTTCATTTACTGATTGTGTAAATATGAGTAATTTTTTTAGACTCTCTGATCCTCAGTTTTTTCATCTGAAAATTAAAAATAATTTACAACTCAGAGGCTTTTACAAATTTCTTGTGATAAGTATTACTATGGCTCTTATCACAATAAGTAATACTCCATAATGAACCAGATACCACATCAACATTATATGTTAAAAGTTTGTGACAAATCAGTTTTTCCATGTACTTGACAATAAAATATTTACTTGGAGGCAAACAAATTAACCATCTACTACCTGATCATAGGGTTGCTATTGATCTAGGTAACCATTCTCTTCCTATTGATTCTCTCGTACTTTAAAGTCAGAATTTTTCCATGTCAAATCTGAAAACAGGAGGATAATGTGTTAGTTTAATCAGTGCAGTTACTATAGACGAAAGCACCCACTGTACATGTGTGTTATATGAAATAGAGGAACACCAATGAGGATATCATTAATCAGTGGCAACTCATGTGGTAAGAATATTCACCAAACCATCGTAATTATTGGGCCAAGGTTTTAATAGACATAAATAGTACTTTTTCACAAAGCAAGAAGTAAGCCCTCAGTTTTAATTACAATGCCTTTGATACATAGTATATACAAATAAAATGTTAGACAATCTTTCACTTATTCATTCATGGCAGGAAAATATTAAATAATGATTCATCCTTTTATTTATTCAGAGTATACTAGATTCTAAATTCAAAATCTAAAGCACAATAAAAATACTTTATAACTCTGGTGTTAGAGTCAGAATTATTACCTACTGTGTGAGAATTCTGTATAATAGCAAGATTTTGCCCTACGTGCTTTCTACACTGAAACAGAAGTTTATCACTTATGCTTGTATGCTACATTGAGTTTAAATGTGTCAGATATCTGATTTGGGAGTCAAGAGGAGGAAAAACCTACAAACATTAAAGAGGATTCATCAATATGGGTTTATAATTAAATCTGAAAAAAATTAGAAGTAATATTTTCTTTATTCAAATGTAAAGCATAATGACAACTAAGATAATAACTCTTTATTCACACCTAGCTTTACCAATACTTAGCATTTAGCCGTATTTACTTAAAGTGCTTTTTTTAAAATTACAGCTTCACATGAATCTTCTGTCTCTCTTTAATCCTTTTTTCCTTCCTTTATTTTTACAATTACATGAATTCTTTAATACATCTCATTCATGGATGAAGAATCTATGAACAGCCTACAGTATGCATGTTTTTAAATGCTATTTATGGTATCTTAATATTCGTCATTCTATAATGAATTTTTATACTTGCTGAACATTTTCAATATTTTATCCAAGTTCATATGTATAGCTCTAAGTTACTTATATTATCAGTACATATTATTTCAAATATTAATTACCACAATGTACTAGTTTTGTTTAACATATTTAGGTTATTTCCAAATTTTCACTACTATAATGAATGTTACAATAAACAATCAAGTACAAGATACAGAAATGTAGGGTCAGAGGATATGTAAATCTTTGGATTTACTAGATATTGCCAAATTTCTCTCCAAAATGGTTTGAGAGTTCTGATTTTTCCACACCTTGTACAACATTCAATATTGTCAGATTTTCTATCATTTTCTACTCTTGGGAATAAAAGTATATTTCACTATTTTTCTATATTTGCATTTTCATGATGACATTTAGATTTTTTTGAGAATGGTTAAATGGCTACATTCTGTTTATTTTTTGAGCTGTCTTTTTTATGTTTTATAAATCTTTTAAATATTGTAGGTACTCATTTTTTAGATACAAACATATTATCTCCCAGTTTTATCTTCAAATATCTTCTCCCAATTTTGTCTTTTAGTTTGTTTTTATGTCTTTTGTTATGTAGAAATTTTACTTTTTAGTACATCAATTTTGATAATTTTTATATGGTTTATAATTTTGTGTGTGGTGTAAGAAATGTTTTTGTTACCAACATCAATAAGATAGTTTGCATTATTTTAAGAATGCCACAGATTATTCCTTAAGTGAACCTTTTGTATGTATGATCTGAGGTAGGGGATCTCTCTTTTTCTTTCCCCCCAAGTATGAATCTGAACATCTTTAATTAAATAACTAATTTACTGACAGTGATATATAGTCACTACCTTCATACCTAATATGTATTCTGGATCTATTTCTGAGCTCTCTATAGAGATTGGTCTGTTTTACCATCCATGAACCAATACTACCCTCTTTTAATTATTGTATGTACAGATACATTATCTTGATACCTCAGGAGGTAATTCTCTTTTCTTGTTTTCTTCAAAATTATTTTGCACATTTTTTTCCATGCGAATTTTAGGAGTAGCTTTTCAAGTTCCATTAAAAATACTAACTGGATTTTATTGGAAGTGGAAGATAAATTTGAGGAAAAAGGCAATACATTGATATTTTCATAAGCATGATTTTTTTATGATTTTATATTTAATGTTGGTGATATTCTTTGATATTTTCTCAACTATTCAAGTTGACAGTAAGTTGTTGGGAGGAGTTTTTAAAAGTTTTCCAACAGATAAACTTATTTATTATTTTAACTATCTTTCTACTCTTATATTCTAATTTAGTGAATTTTGTCAAAGAATATGGTCTATCTACTATTAATCCCTTGAATATATTGCCATTCGCTTTATGGAAAAAATATTTATCTATGTGTTAAGTGCAGGTTTCTATATATTTTATATATTAGTTCAAGCTTGTACTTTTGTTACCTATATTTCAGGGTCCCCAACCCCTGGGCCACTGACCAGTTCCAGTCTGTGGTCTGAGACCTGTCAGGAACCGGGCAAAACAGTGGGTTCGGGAGGGAAACTTCATGTGTGTTTATAGCCGCTCCCCATCACTCACGTTACTGCCTGAGCTCCATTTTCTGTGAGATCAGCAAAGGCATTCGATTCTCATAGATGTCCTAACACTATGTGAACTGCACATGCAAGAGATCTAGGTTGCACACTCCTTATTAAAGTCTAATGCCTAATGATCTGAAGTGGAGCTGAGTTGGAGATGCTAGCTCTGGGGAGTGACTGCAAATACAGATTAACATTAACAGTGAGGTTTGACTGCACAGAGACCATAATAAATCAATTGCTTGTAGACTCATATCAAAACCCTATCAGTGACAAGTGAGTTGATGCACTGCAATTGTACAACTGCATCTGGCAGGCATTGAGTCAGAATTTGACACTTGTTCTAGTCGACACGTGACCCGCCCATTATTTTATTTTCCACCTCTGTCCCTGCCTCTTCTTTTTATGGTGAGGATATTATTATTTTATTATATATTACAATGTAATAATAATAGAAATAAAGTACACAATAAATGTTATGCGTCTGAATCATCCTGAAACCATCCCCACTACCCCCAACCCCAGTCAGTGGAAAAAGTGTTTTCCATGAAACTAATCCCTGATTCCAAAAAGGTTGGGGACTGCTTCTATATCTTATATATCCTTTAGACACACACACACACACACACACACACACACACTTTAAATCTTCCTTTATGATTGTGGGTATGCTGATTTTGTACTTGTGATTTTTTTTTTTTTTTTGAGTTGGAGTCTCACTCTGTCGCCCAGACTGGAGTGCAGTGGCTGCTCCCGGCCACCGCAGCCTCGACCTGCTGGGCTCCGGCGATCCTTCCCTCTCAGCCTTCCATGTAGCTGGAACTACAGGCACGCACTGCCACGCCAGGCTAATTTTTTGATTTATTGTAGAGATGAGGTCTTGCCTGCCCAGGCGGGTCTCGAACCCGCGGGCTCAGGCAATCCACTCACCTCAGCTTCCCAAAGGTGTGGGTTTACAGGCTGAGCCACCGAGCCCGGCTACTTGTGATTTTTTTAATAGTTTTTATTTGCATATTATTTAAGACAATGTAATTAAATGCATAGAGGTTTATGAGTATTATATTTTGGTGGATAAGTTCTTTAATATTATGTAGTGTAGTATTTATATTATGTAGTAATATTATATAATGCTTTTTTAACTTAAATTCTATTTTGTCCAATATTGGCATCACCATATTTGCTTTCTTTCCATTTGTATTTGACTGCTATATATTTTTCTTTCTTCTCTCCTTTCTCTGACTTTATTCCAAATGAAAGCCCCTATAGTTCCTATATTTAACATGCTATTCTCTATATTATCAGGTAAGTTAAATCCATTTACATGTAGTATCACAACTGATATAATTGGCACATTTTTAACCAATTGATTTTGTGTTTCTAGTAATTATTATTTTCTTTGCTTCTGCTTTTCTTCTTTTTTGTTGTATTGTTTTCAGTTTTTCCTTGTACTGATTTAAAATAATTATATTGTATATAAGTGGATATAGATAAAATTTAAACACAAATGTTTAAATACTAAAACATGCTTAATGATAAACTTTTCTAAAACTTCTTAATGCTATTCAGAATTTCAGTCCTCTTCCTGAACATAACGAGAAATTTAGTTTGTACTAATAGTGCAATAAACGCCTTTCAACTGTTTTTGCGGTGTAAATTTGTATTTAGTTTTAACTTTTTTAATGCAAAAATTAATGATTATTTTAATAGCTCCAGGTTAATTAAATTTTGTTACCTAACTTTTCAATTTTTCACCATTTTCAATAGATTTTCTTTTTTGGCACAATTTTATGTGCACAGAAAAATTGAGCAGGAAGTAAGGCATTCCCATAAACTCCTTGCCTCACATATAGACAGCCTCCTTCACTATCAACTTTCCATACCAAAGTGGAACATTTCTTACTCTCTGTGAACCTATTAATACACTGACACATTGTTATCACACAAAATTCACAGTTTACATTTAGATTCACTCTAAGTGTTATACATTATTTGGTTTTGAAAAATTCTTAATGACTTGTATCCACAACTGTAGTATCACACAGAATAGGTTCACTGCCCTGAAATCCTCTGTGCTTTGTCTATTCATTCCTTCGTCCTCTCAACCTCTGACAACCACTGATCTTTTGCTGTGCCCATAGTTCTGCCATTTCCAGAATGTCACATAACTGACTTCATACTCTATGCGGTCTTTCAGATTGACTTCTTTCACTTAGTAATATGCATTTAAGTTTCTTCCATATCTTTGAATGGTTTGATAACTCACTTATTTTATTTATTTATTTTTATTAATTT
The DNA here is from genome assembly GCF_000164805.1 of Carlito syrichta. Classification (NCBI taxonomy): domain Eukaryota; kingdom Metazoa; phylum Chordata; class Mammalia; order Primates; family Tarsiidae; genus Carlito; species Carlito syrichta. Next base: position 171,051 of record NW_007245800.1, on the reverse strand, counting down.
ATACTTATTTATTTTTAGTGTTGAGTAATACTCAATTTTTTGGTTTACTTATCCATCACCTATGGGAGGACATATTGGTTTTTTTCCAAGTTTTGTCAATTATAATAAACATCTATGTGAAAGTTTCTATACAGACATAAGCTTTCAGTTTATTTGAGTAAATTTCAAGGAGTGTGATTGTTGGATCATATGGTTAGAATATGTTTAGTTTTGTAGGAAACCACCAAATTTTCTAAAAAAAATGGCAGTCCTATTTGCATTTCTACCATTAATGAAGGAGAGTCCCTGTTGCTCCACATTTTAGCATTGGGAATTGTCAGTGTTTTGGAATCTAATAGGTGTGTAGTGATATCTAGCGTTTTAATATTTGCATTCCTGATCACATATAATGTGGAGCATCTTCTCATATACTAGTCACCTGTGTATCTTCTTCAATAAAATATTTGTTTAGATCTTTTGCTCATTCATTATAGATTGTTCATTAACTTATAATTTAGTTTTAGGAGTTCTTGGTATATTTTTCAAAACAATCCTTTATTAAATATGTTCTGTCTTCTAGTGTGTAGCTTGTCTTCTTGTTTTCTTGGTGGTATTTCCTGGCAGAGGTTTTTAATTGCAATGAAATTCAACTTATTGATTATTGCTTTTGTGAACCATATCTTTGGTGGTATATTTTTAACGTCATCACTAAACACAAGGTTACCTGTATCTTCTCCTATGTTAACTTCTAGTTTTATCATTTTGCATTTTATATTCAGGTCTGCGATGCACTTCCATGTTAATTTTTTTGTATTTCATATTTTTCATTTGAGTACATTTTTCTTCTTACTGAGTTACACCGTTTAGTAGCTCATTTGGAGAATGTGTGTGGAGGTAAACTAAAGATAAAATAATTTTGTCTTTCAGTTTTAAGTAATAGCTGTGTATAAAATTATAATTAACAACTATTTTGAAAATACTCTTTTACTACTTCTGATTCTGTTTTTGCTGTTGTTGTCAGCCCAATTGTTACATTTTTAAATAATCTGTATTTTTCTTATAGTTTTTAAGGTTTTTTCTTTATTTTAGATATTTTGTTGTTTCACCACAAAATGTTTAAATATAGATGTGTCTTGTTTTGTCTTGCTTTGTTTTCTGCTTAACATGTGAAGTGAACTTTTAATCTAAGGTTTCCAATTTTTCTTTCATATCTGAAAATGTTAAAATATCTATCATACCTTCAAATACTTACTTAACCACAAGTCCTTCTATTTTTTTCTCTGAATTGCCTATCATGCTTCTGTTTCTGTCTTTCATGACTCTGAGGTGATATTTCATATTCTCTTTCTGTCCTGCTTTGTAGCAAATTTGTTATTAATATAGTCCAATATATTAATTTACTCTTTATTATATTCAGCCTATAGTTTATTCCATTCATTGACTTTTTTTATTTCCAAGGTGGATTTATTTTTCATAACCAGGTATCCTGTTTCATTTCTGTTTGTCTCTCTTTCTTAATACCTTATACTGTTTACATGATATTTAATCTTCTTTCTCTATTGTCCAAATAGTCAAAATAAAGCTTTATGGGATTATTTTATAGTATTCTCTTCATATGAAGTGAACTTGTGTCTCAATTTTTAGTTTTGTTTGTTTTACTTTATTAGTGTTGCTTTCTTTGTGTGTTTTGGAATTTTATTTTGCGAGTGAGTGGAAAAAATTTGGTTGGATTTGGTTAGTTCTCTCTCTCTCTCTCTCTCTCTCTCTCTCTCTCTTTCTCTCTTCATCTTACTTTACCCTATCAGCATAAAAATTGTATAGTTTCTCCCAAGTCTCTTTCACTTAATCCCAAGTTCAAAATAGGGTTTATAGCGGCAATTTGTGACTATTGACCTACAGTGAAGCGATAACTGTAACAGATTCAGCAACCAAACTATGAAGCAACTGAGTTCATTTTCTAGACGTGAGACTTTGAGAGTATTTCACCCATGGCCCCTCCTCACACAACCCAAGGTTTGTGACTTTCCACAAGGTAAAGCCCCAGGAAGATGCTGGCATAGTTTTCACAGTCTCTATTTATATGCACAGGAGCCTCGCCCCAGCCAACAGCAAACCTGGCTCCATTCCTCCATCTCACATGGACATTTAATCCACATATCTCCAGGCTGCCTCTGCCAACTTCTAACCCAGCAGACCTGTGGCATCAGCCCTACTCATTACTTTATATTCTGATCCATTTCCAAACCTTGATGAGGTTTATATTATTTGTTTAATCTAGCGGTGTATGTTAGGATTTATTATTTTTATGTATTTATTTGTATTAAAAATTAAAGCTGGTACTTCAAAGCACTGCAAGCAAATCTAGTGGGACAAGCATCAGGGCCCAGAAGCCAAGCAGTCCCAGAGTCCCTGGGATCAGAACAACCTGTCTATCTATAAGTTCAAACTTTCATGTTCACCTTCTTTTCTTACTCCACAGATTGATTCCAGACTCCCCCAAGGTAGACCTGATGAAGATATATATTCCTCTAGGTCTATTTACTATGCATTTAATTTACCTGTGACTTTTTCATTATAATATGATCACATGAGGAAGCAAGTCATTTAACCACGACAACAATTAAACCAACAATCTCAATTAAATCTTCTGCTCCATGTTGTGAAATTTGAATAACATTTTTGTTTATCTTGCTCTTGTGGTGAGGAAAATAATATGATTCTCCTCCTTAACTTGCCCGTTTCACTACAATGACTTAGTAACCTGTACATGTTGCTGTGCAATCACTTGCTTAATGCTATCTAATTTTCCTAAGTAACCTTGATACATTTCATTCCTTGAATGTGATACTTTCCTCTTTGGATCAATATAATCCTAAAATCTATGAAAATTCTTGTAGGGAAAAAAATCTACAACAATGTATTTTATTACTATTATAGGCATGTATTCCTAGGAAAAATTGTGAGAGTTATTTCATACAAGAGGTTTTTGAAAAACTGATACAAAATATAAATGATAACAAACATGACAATTATAATAAACATGCTACTGAATGTATTTTATTTTTGCTCCACACAGAATATCAATACATTAACTTTCTACTTCTCTTTCAATAAGGTCAATAATTGATCATTTCATGTTTTCCTTTAAAGGAAGTTGGGTTTCTTATTAAAGTTAATAAGCATCGTTTCATGTTACTAATTTTTTCTGACCAGTTCAGTGTCCCCACATATTATAACTTAGTTCACCAACTTACTGGATATCAGAGTCTTGCTCACAAAATGAATATGAACATCACTGTGTGACTAAAGAAACCACATTATTTTTACAGCGTAGAAGAATTGCTAAGCTTTTGCCTCTTTTTTTGATTAATTTCATGCCTGACTCAGTCAGAGATTAGGCCTTGACACAGGTTATAATTAAATATTGAAATCATGAAGTGCAAGAATGTTTAATTTTTAAAATATGAGTTTTAATTTACCTCATACAGAGAATAGCTCTGGTCACCTGCAGAGATGCATTACACACTACATTGCCTAATGTAGGATGCCTGAATAAGGCTGAGCATACAGTTAAAGTAAACTAATGCAATTTACTGAACAGCAGTCAAATATTTATCCAGTTGATGAAGCAGACTTTATGTGAAACTCAGACAATAATTAAAGAGAAGCCTTGCTTAAAACATGCTTACTTCGGTTTTCACAAATACGTTATATCCTTTCTGCATCTTCCATTTTCCTAAATATCTCTATATACTTGAAACACTCCACAGTGAGCATTCTTCAGAATTATAGTAAACGTATTTCCTGCTACTTTATAGTATTTTAAAGCTTGGAGGGTGGATTGATTGCAAAAGTGGTCCAATTCTTCTTGTAGCTACACCTCTTGCTATATAATTACAGTGCCTCTCATCAAAGGTGGAGTCTATTCTCCCACCCTTGGAATCTGCCTGGCTTTTGACTTGCTTTGGTCAATTGACTATGGCAGCCATATTATTTGTCTCTGCTCAGAACTTCAGCTTCCAGATGCTGCATGCTCCTACTTGTTCCCTTGGAATCTTGCCATTAGCGTGAGAAGAAACGCAGGCTATGGAAGATGAGAGATCACGTGAAGCCCATGTAAGATGGGTCAGCTCCCAGCCACCCTGCTATCTTACTACAGTGAGTCCATCCAGGACTGGCCAAACCCAACCCAGACTGTAGACTCACCCAAATTACTTGCAGACTCATGAGAAATAATAAATGGGTGCTGTCTTAAGTCATTATGTTTATGATTATTCGTTACACCACAATAGCTAATTGAAGCAGGATCTGGAGATTTAATCCAACCTTTTCATTTTACAAATGAGACAATGGAGGCCAAGAGAGGCTAAGTACCTTGTTCACTTTTACACGTTGTCAGGGGCAGAACCAGATTTAGAAATTATGTTCCCCAGCTTCTCAGTCAAAATTCTATTGTGCAATGTGGCTTTTCTTCATCTTCTTTTTGGCAAAAGAGATAAAAGAAAGCTTGACAAGAAAATTGGAGTTTCAGAGTAATAAAATAGCATTTGTTACAAATAGTTGTAAGGGCCTTATATGTATTTATTACAGTCAGACTATAGATATTATTTGATACTATTTCTCAGATTTTTTTCTAACTTATGTGAAGAGAATTATGAATGATAGAATGAAGACTATCTTCAAGTGAAGTAATTTTATAATTTTTAATCATTGTAATATTACTGTTAATCCTCACTTTCGGAATATTTCTCAAATGCTAAAGTTAACAGGGATCTTCTTAGAGCATTGTTTAACAGAATGAAAATTTTCTGTGAAAATGTGTATCCAAAATTACCATCTGGAAAATTACTATTATACAGCATTAAATATTCTAGATGACGAGCATTTAAGAAATTTTCAAAAACTAGGATTATGTTGAATGAATGAGCAAAAGCTGTTTAAACCCATTGTGTTATATATAGTATGGCATGTTATGAAATCATGTTCTGTTAAATTTGTCTCAGAGTAAAAAATAATAATAATATTTTGGGGCTTCTTTTCAGTGTGGCAAATATTTCTACTTTTACTCCATTGTACTTGCAACTTCTATGTTCCATGGCGGCGATTTTCGAAGTTTAGCTCATCTAAGTCGCCTGGACAGCTTGTTAAATCACAAATTGCTAGGCTCCATTCCCAGAGTTTCTGATTATGTAAACCTGGAATGGGGACTGAGGATTTGCATTGCTAACAAGTTCCCAGGTGAGGCTGCAGCTGCTGGTTGGGAAACTACACTTTGAGAAACTCTGCTTCACAGTTTTCAACAATTGTTGAAATAATTTGTGGCTAGTCCATCTTAATATATACCTTACTGCAATATTTGAGTGGGAGCTAAAGGAAGCATATGAACTATGTTCACAATTTACATTACTAAGTAAATTATGCAGTACAAAATCCTGTCACTCAAAACCAATGAGACAGTCACTACATTCAGAGTTTGAACAGCCTTGACTTTTGGTTGAGGCATGTCCAGAGTCTGCCCACAGACCAAGGAGGGAACTTGTCAGGAAAAAAAAATGCATACTGTCACAAGGCCTATAATATTTGTAATGCAGGCAAATTAGCTCAAATGATCATCCTCCAAAGGGAAATAATTTGCCAGAGTTTTAAAAGGTAGAGAACTGCTTACTTCCAATCCACAGCCAGTTTTTTTTCTTTTCCTCGTTTTTTTTTAATGAGAGTATTCACATAACACTTTCCATGACAGTTTCTGCTTTCCATCACTCAACTCTTTGAGAAAATAGTCCATTTTTGGCTTACTGACTGTATGTTTGGGCTTAATCCAAAAGTGAACTTCTTGAAAGGTTTAAAAAAATGATTTCAGTTGTTTTTAATTCCTGACTACTTCAAATAAAGAAAACAAACTATAAAAAGGGTAGTGGGATTTTAATTGCCTTTTTTTTTGCCTTTAAATATCAGATAACTTTCTAATGGACCTTTTCATATCTATGTCCTCTCTAGAAATCTCATACCTTCCTCAATTTGAAAAGACGACTGAGATTAGAAAAAGATTGGCATCTGAAAATGCCCTCTGAGAAAACACACACAAAAGCCTATGTGTGTCCCAAACTCTGAGTGTGCACATTTAAGAGGCGCCAACCAACTCGATCTTTCTTCTTCTGGTAAACATGCCTTACTGAGAATTCAGAGAGCCTGCTTCTTGAGGGGCCCATCCAGTATTGTTTATAATTTGTATCGGTGTGGTTTTTCTCTCACCACTTACTTAAAAGCTCATTTCCCCCTTTTCTGTACTTTTTGCATATCTTTCCCTTATAAGAAAAAAAGACAAACTGAGCTAAACTGAGGCATTCTACAGAAGACTTTCTTCTCCTGTCTATTTTTAACATTCTTTTAGTCTGTACCTTCCTCATCTTTGAAGCTGACTCTATATAGGGTAAAAGTTTCAGAGTACAGAACAACACACAAAGGGTGTCCTGAAGTAGAAGCTTCCAGTCAAGGAAAGACTTCTCAAAGTTAGTCTGATTCTAAACAAATATCTTACCTCTTCCCAAATAAAATGTGTTCTTTAATAGCTGGTGTTATTTACATGCTTTTAATGTTCAGTGGCATCTGTCAGTACCTTATGAACACTATCTGTATTCGTGTCATTGTTAGATATGGTTAAATGTCTTTTAAGACTGGGCAGATTATTCCCTCCTGTGTGGACATAGAATTTCCAGTTGCAAATAGTTTCAATTCCTTCATGAATATTTCCCAATTAACTTCAATTTACAGTGATCCTTTGAACTCATGTGGCTTCTACTTTTGCTACTGCTCCTTTCATATTTATTTTAAATGATCTTGTGGTGTAGCCAACTAACTTTTTATGGACACAACCACTATCTACCTAATTAAATGTTTAGAACCCTGAGGACAGAGACTTCAGGGGTTGTGAGGTGTCGCTGTGCCTTGCATGTGGAGAACACCCCATGAGAATGTGCTAACCGACACATGGTTGAGTCAGTCATCTAAATTGGGAGTGGGGATGGTTGGAATGGATGAGAAGGACATCAAAACATCTAGAGAACGATTTCCCATCCTAGCTACGGGTTTCTTTGGCTAAAAGTAACCCCAGGACAAGAGACTGAAGATAGAGGGAAGAGCACCTAGGCCATGACCTACAATAATTATTTCTGGCTGAAGAAATGGCATGTGGAAAGAAGATGCAAAAGGAGAAATAACTATTTTGTAACCGGTAGGGCTACAGCCTAACCAACCATTTCAGTGTCCCTTTGTAAGTTATTAGTCTGTAGGGTAGGAAAAGGGTGGTACCCTAGAAGGAAAGGCTAACTTTGCCTCCAGGAATGAACAAACACACGCTGAAGTTGTGCAAGAAACAGCTGCAAATAGGGCAAGGTACTTCATTTATGCCAAGTCACTAAGACACTCATCACAAGGTATCCATTATACTATCTGCCAGGAACAGTATCTGTCCTTGCCTGGTCAGATGTCCAACTAACTGACTCCTTCAATTTGTCTCTTTCTTGTGAGCTCTATACCACAATCTTTTTTTCCCTTTAAAACCAAACAATTATGGTTGTAGACAGAGGCTATAGGCAGATATCCTGGTCATTTCTCCGACAAAATCCAAGTTCTTCTATGCTGAAACATTATTCAAAAAATAAATGAATGTCTTACTATTAGGGGGACAGTTGCATCAGAAATGATAATCAAGATACTCTTTTTAAAGCTTTTCTGATTTTCAAGCTTGTTGCTATCCATATTCTCACATTTCCTACTGCGTATATTACTGGCTTAGTGTTTACACCATCACAGATTTTGTTCATTGGAGAGTGATGCAGCTATTATATGGAATTGCATAATTCAAGTCTTAGTTCCATGATTTACCAATCAGAAATAAAAATATATGTCCATATATATGTTTACACTATATTTTGCAACTCTCTCGGATTTAATTTGATTTTCTATGTGTACAGTACTTTTAGAATTATTATTCAACTGATAGGGGAAATGTACCTAAGGGTTAATCTTTTCAAAAATAGCTTTATACTAAAATAGATATCTATGTTGAAGCATGCCAACTCTTTAACTTATGCAAACAAATGCCACAAACAATTTAGATCCCTAAACAAAGAACGTTATGTCTAAGTAAAACAACTGCAGAAGCAGGGATCAACCGAAAACAATTACTCAGAAACTTTTATCCAGAGAGAGAGATGCTTTCACCAAGCTTGATAGTTTTTTAATCCTCATATTTTACCATTACTCAACACATGTGGCTAGAGTGGGCAATGTTGATTGACCCACACTCTAATTGGATGGAGTGGAATTGCAGAGAATTGACTATTCTGTCCATATGAATGTGTCTTCAAGATTTATGTAGTAGGTATGTAGAAAAAAAATGATAGATATAAGATCAAATGTTCTGGTCAAGGATGCCATGATATGCAACTAGCAAACTACCATATATCTACCATCATGAGTGTGTGTGTGTGTGTGTGTGTGTGTGTGTGTGTATGTGTGTGTGTGTGTGTGTCCTTCTCCCATAAAGTTGACCATGAAGAGCAATGAGCTATATACAAGGAGACCAGGCTTGGGTTCTAGTTCTACCACTGCCATGTATCAGTTATGTGAACTTGGACAAATCACCTCACCTCCCTGCACTTCTATACCAAGGGTTCTCAGTCTATTCTGTGTGCTGTGGAGTCTTTTGCCAGTCTGCTGAAAATTATGGTGCTTTTTCAGAATGAAATTTTTAATTGACAAAATAATACAGAGAATTTGGAAGAATCCAATTATTAATTTTTTTCTGAGGTAGTAATATATGTACTCCTTTATTACCATGTTAAATATCATGGTCAAGATACAGGTCTCATAAATATCATACTTTTAACATATAATTAATGTAAACAATACTTCAGGATACCTACAACTGTAATGTGATGTAAAAATATGTCATATCTATTGATGGCTTATGTTCATTAAAGAAGTAGATGCTAAATTTCAGTTAGGGGCTAGTAAAAATGAGATGTAATTTTCTCCCTCATTCAAGTTCAAGAACTCACTGAATTTTATCTATAAATCCCAGGCTAAGAACCATTGCTCCTTGCCCATTTGTGTAAAAAAGAGGAAAACAACACTTACCCTCTAGAACTCACTTGCCGCCACCCGTGCGGCTGCCTTGAGTGTCCCAAGAGAGAACGGCAAGAGATTAAGAAAGACACAGACACAAAAAACATAAACAGAAACTGGGGCCAGGTGGAACACTTTCCCCTGATGGAGGATAAGTGCCCCTGAAATAGTTCAGCATGTTTATTTTATTATCAAGCACAAAAGATGTTGGAGATTCAAGGTCTGTGAGGGAGCTGTAACGAAATTTTGTTGCTACCTAAAGGCAAGCAGTTCTGCGGCTATCTTGTAGCTAAGGCTTCATCTGCACTATGTACAGATGTGTGGGCATCTGAGACACTGTTTTGTATAGTAGGCTGCAACCTTTGCCATTGGCTAGGATGCAGAGCTCCCAAGAGAGACCTTGCCTTCACTTGGGGCCTTTACTCAAGGCCTGCTACAGTGACAGTGCTTGTCTACTCCCCACATCACATCCGCTCCTGACATTCACTGAACTTTACAAGGATCAAATTAGATAAAGTTAATTCAACAAATATTTAGTGGGTAATTTCTATGTGTTGGGTACAGTGTTGGGATCTGAGGGCACACCAGTGAACATAAGAGACACTATCCAGTGGAGGAAATGCTTTCATCATGGATGATGTGTCAGGGTATGGTACAGTGATAAGAAAAATAAACTGGTCCGGCGCAATGGCTAAAGTCTGTAATCCCAGCACTTTGGGAGCCGAGGTGAGAGGATTGCCTGCGTCTGCGGGTTCGAGACCAGCCTGGGCAACAGTGGTGAGACCTCATCTCTACAATTAAATAATAATAATAATAATAACTAGGCATGGTAGCATATGTCTGTTAGTTCCGGTTACTTGGAAGGCTGAGGCAAAAGGATCGCCTGAGCCCAGCAGGTCAACACTGGGGTGGTTGTAAGTGTGCCACTGCATTCCAGCCTGGGAGACAGAGTGAGACTCCAACTCAAAAATAAAAAAAAGAAAGAAAGAAGAAGAAACCAATCAGGCATATAGGTGAGATCAAGAAAAAGTCTCTGTGGTATGATGCTGCAAGAGCAGAGAATTTGAAGGAAGAAAAGGACAGGGAGCCCTGGGGACATCAGGAAGAAGGTGTCACAAATATTAAACGTTTTAGTATTATCTTTCATCTTGTAACAACCAAGGAGCAGGTGGTACATTGAAATACAAGCCAACATTACTAAGTGGGCAAATATAAATATGTAGAATTTTTGCTAGAATGATGAATTTATTCCAGGATTAGCATATAAATTATTTTCTATTTGAAAACTTTGTTTCTATTCAGTTTCATCATATATGCTATTTTTTCTTTTTCTTTTCTTTTTTTTTTTTTTTTGAGTTGGAGTCTCACTCTGTCGCCCAGACTGGAGTGCAGTGGCCACTCCCGGCCACCGCAGCCTCGACCTGCTGGGCTCCAGAGATCCTTCCGCCTTAGCCTTCCGAGTAGCCGGAATTACAGGAATGCGCTACCACGCCCGGCTGATTTATTTATTTATTTATTTATTTATTGTAGAGATGAGGTCTTGCTGCCCAGGCGGGTCTTGAACCCGTGGGCTCAGGCAATCCACTCACTTCAGTCTCCCAAAGGTGCGGGATTACAGGCTGAGTCACAGAGCCCAGCTCATATATGCTATTTTTAGCACAACTTACTTTGTGCCAAGCATTGTACACTTAACAAAATCAACTAATTTATTCACAAAAAGAACCCTATAATATAAAACATTACAGTATTTAAAAAAAAAAGAAAATGGAGGCTCAGAGAGATAAAATTCACTGCCCATATTTACCAAGTAAATGTAAGTATGAGGACCAGAATTTGAGTGCAGCCAGTATCCTAATCTGCCTTTTTACCTATCATATCATACCACCACTTGAACATGGGTACTGTTCTTTAAGAGGAATCCATCTTAGATACTATATTGTAAAAATTGCCAAAATATTTCGGAACTTTTTGTTAAATAAGAAAATTGGCATTGCATTCATTGGAGAAAATGTTCAAAGGGCAAAAAGTCAAGCCAGAAAGGGGTCGGAAAAATAAAAAGAAATTGCTAACTAGGGGAAAGATGGTCATTAGGGAATCCCATGAGAAGATTATAGTAACTTATAATCTTTCTCCTTTTAGTATCTACTTTTAATTTCAAAAAAATTAAATTAAAACTAATTCTGGAGGCCAGTCAGGGGTCCAGAAAAGACAATCTAAGATATTTTTAGTTTGAAAAACAATCCTGAACCCTTAGCTGTAGGAGGTGCTTTACATACATTGAAACATATGTTAAACTCTGAAAAGGCCCAGAGATTTCATGAAGTAGACAAGATTAAGTGAATGGAAGAACAAAGTATGCCTTTTATATCAAAACTGGCAAATTTCTGGAAGAGTCAGAATAATAATTTTTAAAAGTCAGATTCAATTTATATTCTGCCTTAAATTATTTTCTTTTCAAATTTGTTTTCTTGATTCCAGACTACTCTTTCTTTATCAATTGAATATGAAAGTCTGGAACTCAGGAGAGAAACCTGAACTGGAAATAGATCATCTGGAATTATCAGTGAGTGAAAAAAGACAAAAAATGTCACTAAATATTTAAGACAAGCTCAGAGGATAAGAACAGTAAAGGAGACTGCCATGGAGTAATTGGAGAGACTTGGAGAGCTGAAGAGTCAAGAATTCATGATATCAGATGCCATGGAAAAGTCACATAAGAATTGGAGACACAGTAAAGAATTACCCCATGTCCTGCACAACTCTCAAACATCTCAAAGGACATTCATATAGGTGAATTATCTGAATGATCTGTTTTTGATTAAAAACTCTATTGTACTTGTAAGCACAGAACACCTCTGCATGACTTTAATACATATAGACTTTCTAGTATGTTTACTAGTAGATTTACTACTGTGTAATTCAAGGAAAATTGATTTTGATTTGTTCAGATTTTAACCAAAAATGGATCATAATTTCAGCAGTTTGCATCATCAAGAAAAAATATAGCTGTTGGTTTTTAAGTCACCAAGAGCACACATCTATCGTTCTGTGTTTGTTCCATTTACACAGATACTATGATTATGATTATGACTATGACACTCAGCAATGTTTAGCTCATGAAATCACACCTGAGAGTGAATGTCTTGAAATACATGTTTTATTATAGATTACTCTCTTTTTTTTTCTTTTTAATATTAGAATTAGGGCATTATTTTGATACTATTTTTGAGTCCCATTGTGTTGCTGACAACCCCATTGTTGAATAACCACACACTTTCTCTTCTCTTGGTCAACTTCAAAATGTCCTGTAACAGTAACCATTGTGCTTATCAATTATCACAATTTGATTATAGATAGGGTAATCATAAAATTTATCATTTTTTTAAAACATATTTTTTATTTTAAAATTGTGGGGTACAATTAAGGGTTAGTTATACAAATATGCATCGTTCTGGCACCCTTATTGATAAGGGGTGTCCTCCTGTCCCCAGACAGATATTGACTACGGTTAATCCCACCTCCCTTCCCCTCCCCACCCCCCTCATAGTTTCCCACCACTGTCAATCCTTTTCTTATAGTATTGCGATAGATGTTCAAGGTTCACTTATGAGTGAGAACATCTGATACTCAGATCTTTGTTTCTGTGAGAGATTCCTCAGTATTATAAACTCTAGTTCCATCCAGGTTGCTGCAAAATTCATGATTTTGTTCTTTTTTATAGCTGCATAGTATTCCATTGTGTATATGTACTACCTTTTTTTAATCCAGTCCTTTTTTGATGGACAGCATGGTTGATTCCAGTTTCTTGCTATTGTGAACAATGCTGCGATAAGTATACGTGTGCAGGTATCTTTTTTATAGAGTGATTTGAGTTCTTCAGGGTATATTCCCAGTAGGGGGATTGTGGGGTCATTTGGGAGACCGATATTTAGATCTTTTAGGAATTACACACTGCTTTCCACAGAAGTTGCCCTAGTTTACAGTCCCACCTACAGTGTAGAAGTGGTCCCTTTTCACTACATCCTCTCCAGCATCTGTTATTTTTTGAGTTATTGATAATGGTCATTCTGACTGGAGTTAGGTGGTATCTCAGTGTAGTTTTAATTTGCATGTCCTTGATGATTAGTGAGGTTGAACATTTCTTCAAATGAGATGCTTTTGAGACTGAAAGGGAGTGCTATTAATAATTGCTTGGAGACAGTAAGAATAAATTGGGACAGTCTTGAGCAAACCAAGATGTATGTTCTCCCTAACTATAACTTGCAGATATGATGAAGGATTTGTAATTATTGATTCATCATGAAAGAGACCAGATATTCTTGCCTAGACCAAATGGTGAGTAAACGTAAGCCTTTGTGAAGAGATTACCTTTAGAGGGCAGGGGTCATCTAATTCAGTTTTGCCTTTCCAGTATCTGGCCAAGTGTTCAGTTCCAGTTAATATGTAGAAAATAGGGTTCAGGCCTCAGTCAAGAGATTTGGATTGTTTCTATTAACCAATCCACTTGATATCAAAGTTATAACCCAGTGACCAGAAAAACCCATAATGCTAATAAATAGCACTGTCTCCTGGAATGGATAACAACATTTCATGCAGTTGTTTAGGAATACCGAGGTACTTTTACAAAAAGTAGAGCTTGGAATGAAAGAAACACAACAAGATTAACCTGGGCCTGATTTTCACAGCCCGACACCTGCTGGATTAGCACTAACCATACGGAATGTGTATGTGAATCACCTGGACACCCTATTAAAATGCAGATTCTATTAAGATGTTCTTCAGTAGGTGAATTGATAAATAAACTGTGGCACATCTGGACAATGGAATATTATGCAGTCCTAAAAGACATAGAGGAAACTTAAATGCATATTATTAAGTAAAGAAAGCCACTTCTTAATGGTGGACATATGTCATTATACATTTGTCCAAACCCATAGAAGCTACAACACCAAGAGTGAACCTTAATATAATTTATAGACTTTGGGTGGTTATGATGTATCAGTGTAGGTTCATGGGTTGTAGCAAATGTACCAACCTGATGGGAGATGTTCATAATGTGAGAGGTTATGCATATATGGGTTGGTGGTAGATAGGAAATCTGTACATCAGGCTACATTTTATTCTTTCTTTCTTCTTTTTTTTTTTTTTTTTTTGAGTTGGAGTCTCACTCTGTCTGTGTTCACCCAGGCTGAAGTGCAGTGTCATGCACACGGCCACCCAAGCATTAACCTAATGGGCTCCGGCAATCCTTCCGCCTCAGTCTTCCAAGTAGCCAGAACTACAGGCACACTCTACTACACCTGGCTAATTTTTTATTTATTGTAGAGATGAGGTCTTGCCAAGTTTCCCAGGCTGGTCTCTAACCCGTGGGCTCAAGCAATCCACTTGCCTTGGCCTCCCAAAGTGCTGGGATTACAGGCTGAGCTACCGAGCCCAGCCTTCTTTTTTTTTAGACATGGGGTTTCACTATGTTGCCCAGGCTGGTCATGAATTCCTGAGCTGAAGCAAACCTCCCACTTCAGCCTCCCAAAGTGCTGGAATTAAAGGCATAAACCACCGCACCTGGCCAACTTTGAACCTAAAATTCCTCTAGAAAATAAAGTCTCTTTGAATAGATAAATAAATAAAAGATTCTGGTTTATAGATCTGGGTTTTGTTTTTCATTGTTTTCATTGACAAGTAAAACCTATATATACTTATGATGTACCACATGATGTTTTGAAACACACACACACACACACGTATATGCACATTGTGGAATGGCTAAATCAAGCTAATTAACATATCTATTACATCACATATTTGTTATATTTTTGTGGTGAGAACATTTAAACTGTACTGTTTTTGCAATTTTCAAGCGAAATCACTCCTTGGTATCCATGGGGCGTTGACTCCAAGACCTCCCTCAAAACCAAAATTCACAGATATTCGAGTCCCTTATATAAACTGGTGCAGTATTTACATATAACCTACATCCATCCTCCCATACGCTTTAAATTATCTCTGGATTACTTATACTAACCAGCCCAATGTAAATACTATGTAAATAGTTGTTATACTATATTGTTAGGGGAATAATGACAAGGAAAAAAGTCTGTACATGTTTAGTACCGATGCAATTTTCTTTTCAAATATTTTCAATGAAAGGTTGGTTGAATCCACAGATGTGGAACCCACAGATACTGAGGGTGGACTGTATACAATACATTATTATTAACTATAGTCACCATTTTGTGCAATAGGTCTCCTGATTGAAATTTTATATCCTTTGACGAACATTTACCTAAACTCCACCACCTCCCCTCCAGCCCTGAAGCCTCTGATAACCACCATTCTAATTTCTGCTTCTATGATTTCAACGTTTTAAGATTCCACATATAAGTAAGATCATATAATATTTGTCTTTCTGTGCCTGGCATATTTCACTTAGCATATTATCTTCCAGGAATGCCAGTGCTGCTGATCCCTAGACCACAGTCCTAGTAGCATAAGCATGACAGTACTTTAACTTCCTGCTTTTAATTGTATACTTTCCCACACTAGGTCAAGCACTCTTCTGAAGCTATGAAGGATTTCTTTCATCTTTCTGTTCCTACACTTGGCATGGCTCTGTGCCTAGTATATGGTAACAGCTCAACCAAACTTTATTGACTGAATGAAAGAAAGTGTCTTCTTTTTTTTTTTTTTTTTTTTTTTTTTTTTGAGTTGGAGTCTCACTCTGTCACCCAGACTGGAGTGCAGTGGCCGCTCACGGCCACTGCAGCCTCAACCTGCTGGGTTCCGGCGATCCTTCCACCTCAGTCTTCCAAGTAGCTGGAACTACAGGCGCTCGCTACCACTCCCAGCTAAGTTTTTGATTTATTGTAGAGATGAGGTCTCACCAAGTTGCCCAGGAGGGTCTTGAACCTGTGGGCTCAGGTAGTCCACTCACCTCAGCCTCCCAAGGTGCGGGATTACAGGCTGAGCCACCGAGCCCGGCTCTGTGGCTTCTTACAAAACCGCGAGCCAGTAATCACTCCTCTCTCCATTAGGAGGACCTAGTGGGTGATCCTGCCTTGTCTTTGTATACAGCACATCTATTTCTCAAAATATGTTTCCTTTTTAAAGCCAATTTCCAAACAAATTTTACTTTTAAAGAACTTCCACTGAATGAGTGTCCTCTGTCTCCAGACTCCAGCTAGTAGGCCCAGTTCAATTTTAGCCCTTGACTAGAAATGCCACCTAGATTTAAACTAACAAATCAACTCAAAAAACCACACCTGATTTTCAGATGGTTAGATCTTGTGGCGAAAAAAAATGACAGAAACCACATCCTCTGCTTCATTCTCTCCCAAGGAGAACTCAGAAGTGAATTAGAGTGGTCCGTGACTCCTATAACACAGATTTAATCGATAACTCCGTTGAAACCTTTCAATGGACCTGTATCAGTCAGGGTCCAACTAGCGAAACAAGCCAGTAGGAGATAAGTATTACATAATTTATTGCAAGAAACTGGTTTATGGAATTGCAGTTAAAGGAAAATTGATTTAGGGCAAGTATGAAATCTGTAAAGCAAGCTTTTGTGAGGGGCAGGCTGGACCTTTGGCATAAGTTGATACTGCAGCCCACAGGTAAAATTTCCTCCTAACTCAGAAATTATTTGAAGGCCTTTTAGCTGATTGAATCAGGCCCACCCAGATTACCCAGGATAGTCTCTCTTACTTAAAATCAGTTACAGATTTTAGTCACATCTACAAAATATCATCATGGCAACAGCTGGATTACTGTTTTTTGAAAAGCTGAAGGTGATAGCTCAGGCAAGTTTGATATGGGAAGCTAATCATATTCAGTGTCATAAATAAAGACCACTTTCCAAACGCTTTGCTCAACGAGTCCTGTCTGCAGCTCCCCCATTGCTACTATACTCTTTTAACCTTGGAAATCTGGAGTGTTAGTTCTGAACCTGAATTAATGTGATTTTCTTTCTTTCTCTCTTTCTTTCTATCTTTTTTCTTGTCAGAAACAAAGCAAAATCAACAAATACAAGCCAAGAAGCAGGGTAGGAAGAGACTTCTGGGTCTTTCCCAAGTTTAGTGTTAGAGCAATATTACCTCTATGAGCCTTGATTTCCTTGCTATCAAGTGGAAAGTGACCTTAGAGATATTCTGTCTTATCTCTCTCCCTTTCTCTGTTGTGACACACACACACACACAAGCAGGCACTAATACATGCTTCATCTTTCCTCTTTTCTGAAAATGCCTTTGCAGTCTCTACAAAAAACCCTCCTTCTTTGTCCATTATAGTGGATGTTCTTCAAGTATCCCTCTAACTCTTTGATCAACACACTCACTGTACATTCTCTCCACAGACTTTCCATAAATTCCATCCCAACAACTCAGGTGTTCAGGATGGGATTCTAGGCTAGAAATACATCTTCCATCTTCCACTTCCTCTGTCCTCATTCTTCACCTCCTGGAACCAAATTTTGTCTCTTTGGGGAGGGGGATATTTCTCTTTATATAGTCTCCACTTTTCCATTTCTATTGCTTCTGTTTTAATTCTGCCTCCATAATCTTTCTCCTGATTTACTGAAATCATTATCTAGTGTCTTTTAAACTAAACTCTCCTTTCCTCACTCTTTTCTTTTCTATCATGACCCAGCTTTCAGAGTGACTTTTCTGCGACGAAGGTCAAATTATCCCACTCCACTTTTTAAAAGCTCTATATGATACAATCTGGTTCCAAACCCTGTGTGCAACCTCCTCTCTTGTTGCAAACCTACTACTAGACATTCCCTGAATATTTTTGTGCTTCCTCTTTTCCTGTAATTTGAAAACTTTCCCTGTACAGAATCAATCATTCCATGTTTCATCCTTATATGATAATGCATATATATTTCTGATTTGATATCTATCACATTTTATGATTTTATAATTCCTTTTTTTTTTTTTTTGGAGACAAGGTTTCACTCTGTTGCCCAGGCTGGAGTGCAGTGTCATGATCCCAGCCCACTGCAGCTTCAACCTCCTGGTCTCAATGATGCTCCCACCTCAGTCTCCACAGTAGCTGGAACTATAAATGTGCACTCACATCTGGCTAAATTTGTTTCCATTTTTCTATAGAGATGAGGTCTTATTATGTTGCCCAGGCTGGTCTCAAACTCCTGGGATCAAGCAATTTTCCCACCTAAGCCTCCCAAAGTACAAGGATTACAGGTATGAGCCACTGTCTGGTCTATGATTCCTTTTTTATCAACCTGACCCCTTCCACCTTCCCAGTGTTCAGCTTCTTGATGACAGGATTTAAGTAGAATTATGTATTATATAAACTGAGGAATAAATCAGTGACCTGGTACAAAGTTCAGGCTGATTAATTGTTTGTTAAATGAGTAAGCGAACCAACAAGTAAGTAAATAAATTAGAAATTATTAGTAAAGCATGGTCTCTCAACCAACTCACCTTCAACAAAGCCACCAATAACAATAATTGGTGAAAGAGACCATATTTAGCAAATGGTACTGGGAAAACGGACTAACCACATGCAGAAGAATGAAATTGGACTCCTACCTATCACTATATAAAAAATCAACTCAATATGAATCAAAGACCTAAATGTAAAACCTCAAACTATAAGAATCATAGAAGAAAATGTAGAAAACACCCTTATACACATTGACGTAGGCAATGAATTCTTGAGCAGGTTCTCAAAAGTGAATGCCATAAAAGCTAAGAGACAGGTGGGATTTCATCAAACTGGAAAGCTTTTGCACAGCAAAATAAACCATCAAAAGCATAGAGACAGCTCACAGAATGGGAAAAAATATTTGCAAATGCATCTAACAAAGGCCTAACATCCAGAATCTACAAGGAACTCAAACAAAATGAAAGGAAGAAAACACACAACCCCATTACAAGTGGACAAAGAACATGAGCAGACACTTTTCAAAAGATGACATATAAGCAGGCAACAGACATATGAAAAAAATGCTCAGTCTCACTAACCATCAACTAACCATCAGAGAAACCCAATCCAAAACTACAATGAGATACCACCTAACTCTGGTAAGTATTGCCATGATCAATAAGTCAAAAAAAAAAAAAAAAAAAAAACCCAAAGAACATATGCCTGTAATGAGTTCAGAGAAAAATGAATGCTTCTACACTATTGGTGGGAGTGCAGGCTAGTTCAGCTTCTATGAAAAAAAATGTGGCAATTCCTAAAACAACTAAAAATGTATCCTCCATATGATCCAGCTCCTGAGAATATACCCAGAGAAATATAAATCACTCTACCAAAAAGACACCTGCACGTGCACGTTTATTGTCACACTGTTTACAACAGCAAAAATATAGAACCAACTCTGATGCCCATAGAAAGTGGACTGGATAAAGAAAATGTGGTACATACACATGATGGAGTATTACAAAGCCATAAAGGAGAACAAAAGCATGGACTTCGCAGCAACTTGAATAGTGTTGGAGAATATCACACTAAATGAACTATCACAGAAACAAAGAACTGAATACTGCGTATTTTCATTCATAAGTTGGCCCTAAACATTAGTTACATTAACACAAGGATGGTATCGATAGTCATAGGGCAGTACTAGAGGAGAGAGAAAGACAGAGAAAGAAGGGGGAGGTCATGTGACAACACAAAGGGTACCTGATCCACTACAAAGTACAATGACAGACAGAAGCCCAAACTTTACCTGCTTGAAGCCTACTTACACAGCTATTTTTCACTTGTGTCCCACAACCCTATAACTAAAATAAAATTGAACATAAAAGTTTACTTGGAGAGGCACAGTTTTCAGATTATAATCTCATATTAATTTTTTACAAAAGAAAATATTAACTTTGCAGTAAAGGTTTGTTAAATAAATTGTTTACCTATGAGGGCATCTTTACCATCCTTTGATTTGGCTGATTTCAATGTCCAAACACCCTAAATAAAGAGGCCTGGAGAAAGTTAAAGAACTTGCCCTAGGTAGCCAGCTATTAAGTAAGAAAAAAGTTTACAAAAATTTAAATCATAATTTCTTGCAGTGTGGTTACCCCTGGTAAATGGAAAGTGAGAATACATATCTAAGAAATGCACTTTCTATGAAGAGAAACTTTTCTATAAAATCTTTGTGAACTTCTTTTGTTAATACTATACTGGAACATAAAAGATTCAGTACGCACTGGGGAGATGCTGTAAGATGCGAGAAGTTTAGAAGAGCAGAGGAAAAAACTAACAAGCAGAGATTTATGCTGTAAGCCTTCTACTTCATTTTTGGTCTGGAGAGAAAAAAAAAAAACTTTTGAGAGTCATCTTGAATAAGCAAGCATCATGTTAATAATCTAATCTATGACTCAATAAACACTGAGGAGATTTTGCCTCGTAGCATTAATAATATCCTTTCATCCCTGAGGGAGTCACTGTCTTCTTAGATATCTTTTATTTATTCATTTTTTTTAACTTTTAAAATTTTTATTTTAAAGATATGGGGTACAATTCAGGGTTAAGTATACAAATATTCATTATGCAGCTACCCTTGTTGATGAGGTGTGCTCCCCACTTCCACAGGCAGATTCCAACTACCGCCAATCCCACCTCCCCACCCCCCTTCCCCCCACGGTTTCCTGCTATTGTCAATCCTTTTCTTATAGTATTACGATAGTTCAATGTCCGTTTATGAGTGAGAACATGTGATACTCAGTTCTTTGTTTCTGTGAAAGATCACTCATTATTATAGACTGTAAGTCCATCCAGATTGCTGTGAAGTTCATGATTTTGTTCTTCTTTATGGCTGCGTACTATTCCATTGTGTATATATACCACATTTTTTTATCCAGTCCACTTTTGATGGGCAGCATGGTTGGTTTCATGTTCTTGATATTGTGAACAATGCTGTGATAAACATATGTGTACGTGTGTCTTTTTTATAGAGTGATTTGAGTTCTTCTGGGTATATTCCCAGTAGGGGAATTGCGGGGTCATATGGAAGGTTGATTTTTAGAACTTTTAGGAATTGCCATACTGTTTTCCACAGAGGTTGTACTAGTTTACACTCCTACAAATGATGTAGAAGTGTTCCCTTTTCACCACATCCTCTCCAGCATCTGTTATTTTTTGAGTTATTGATGATGGTCATCCTGACTGGGTTAGGTGGTATCTCAGTGTACTTTTAATTGCATTTCTTAGAGAGACTGAGCATTTTTTTCATGTATCTGTTGGCTGCTCATATGTCTCCTTTTGAGAAGTGTCTATTCATATCTTTTGCCCACTTTGTAATGGGGCTGTTTTTCTTTTTTTCTTTTTCTTTTCAGCATGTTTGAGTTCCTTTTAGATCCCAGATGTTAGGCCTTTGTCAGAATTAGAGTTGGCAAATATTTTTTCCCAGTCTGTGGACTGTCTCACTGCTCTCTTGATGGTTTCTTTGGCCTTGCAGAACCTTGTCAGTTTGATGAGGTCCTACTTGTCTATCTTATCTCTTACAGCATGGGCACTTGGGGTTTCGATCAGCAATTGGTTGTCAGTTCCAATTTTCATGCGGTTGTCTCCTTCATTTTCTAGGGTTCTTATAGTCTGAGGTTTTACGTTTAGGACTCCGGTCCATTTAGAGTTGATTTTTGTGTGTGGGGATAGGTGGGAGTCTTGTTTTAGTCTTCTGCATGTGGTCAGCCAGTTTTCCCAGCACCATTTACTGAATAAATTCTTCTCTCCCTTTAGCTGAGCTCATGGTAAGAGATGACAAGACTTGTGGTTAAGTAGGTGGTCAGGCATTAGCATCTTTGCATAATGATGATAAATTAGGAGGTGAAATTAGCAAACGAAGTAGGAGGATTCTTGAAGTGAGGCTCATCGACTTTATATTTCCAAACTTCACTGGCCACTAGTTTGACACATCTGTTTATGATGGTGCATGCATCTGTAGTAAACATTCCTTTGCAGAAGTCCTTACTTGACATAATTAAAGTCTTTTTGAACACCTAGACACACCTTGGCATTCGCATGTGCTCTCTTAACTCTGATCCAATCCCTCCCCTTCACTTGCTATTCCATGTAACTGATTAAGCATCTATGGTTCTAGGCACTGAGTATGTGTGTGTGTGTGTGTGTGTGTGTGTGTGTGTGTGTGAAATTTATTAAGCATTTATTATGCAACAAGCCATTCTAATGGATTACTTTATTAATCCTCACAACAATCTTAAAGGGCAAATTTCATAATTGCTTTCATTACATGGAAGTTGAAATGGAAACCCTGGAACATGAATCTTGCCAAGCTCACACAGACAATGGGTAGGGTGGGTATTTGACCCAAGCTCCAAGGTAAGACAAGAACTTTGTCTATATGTTTTCACCATCCCATCTCTAGCACATAATAGGCACTCAATAAATGTTTGTTGGATGACTGTGTATGTCACAGTCTCACAGTTTTCTGCCCTGTCCCTGACCACCTTGACCCCATAGAGAGTTCAGAAAGTCTCAGTAATTCCAAGGATAAAGTAATCTGCACTGACTGAAAGCAGCATGTAAAGATTGTAGGGAGAGGGGGATGGTGATTACTAAGGCCACGTGGAGGGAAGAAACCATTTAATAAGGAACAGATTTTCCCTCTTAACTCCTTTGAAGCCTTGAAATCATTATGTCTTCAGGGCCTCTCACCGGGAGAGTCATCCAGCTGCTGGGAGCATCACTGGGTAGATACTGGCCAAGAGGATTCATTTAAGGGCCCCACAGGATCCCCATGTCTTACCTGAAACAGTCACCAAAACTTCACACACTCTTGATTCACTTCATGGTTTTAGAAACCTTTTTATTAATATCTGTAAAATTACTGCAAATACTGTAAAACCCTGCATAAGGGCTAAGGTTACGATATATTTTTTCTTATTATACTCATTGACATAATTTAGTGAGCTCTGAAGCCAAGTCAATCTGGATTTAAACTCCAGCTTCAAAGGAAACAAGCTGTGTAGCCTTGGATAACACGCTTAACCTCTCTGAGCTGCAGTTCATTTTCACTGATGCTGCTTGCCCCACAGGATTATTAATGAAAGTGATCACATGATATAACTGAGAGACTTAGTAGCAGTTTGCAAGTGCTTAGAATCAGGCCAAATGCCAGCTCTGTGACTCTGAGCAAGCTTTTTTACTTTTCTGTAACAACTAGAATACTATTACCTAAGTGATAGGATTGTTATGCAGATTAATTTGATGACGTATTTAATAAACACAGTAGTTTGCCTCTTGTATAGTATGTTTTCAACACATGCTGGTCTCACTCCTTTTCCCAATCCTTCCCCTCAGCTCCTCAGATCTGAGTGTCTTATCACTGTCCTTCACTCTGCATGTGACTTCCTGAACCATCATGAATCGTGTCTCTGTGGTCCACTCCATACCTCACCTTTTCCCCTATCCTAAAAGCATCATTTGACTCACACGTCTCACCACTTTCCAAGTGCCCTGTCTGTACTTCAGTCACACACCAGTGCCATAGTCAACTTTTCTTCCCAGCTTACAACCTCTTGCTGCCATTACACTCACCAAGGGCATTCCACCAAGAATTTGGACCAATGCATTTCTGTCTCCAAAGCACTGCATCCCACCCAGATTGGAGGTCAAATGTGTCTCTATCATCTTAATCCATGTCCGTCACCTCCTAGAAACATTATCCCAGGTTCTCTCGTTCTCTCTCTCTCTCTCTCTCTCTCTCCCCCCCCCCCCAACTTGTCCTTGGGGCTAGGATCTACCCTACTAGATCTACCCATACTAGAGTTCTCGTATTGGGAGGCTTTAAGCAAGAGGAATGGACGAAATGTGCTGATTTTTTCTAAAAGACCTATGCTTTTCCAAAGAAGTATCAAGTCTTTTCCTGCCCAACCTCCCCCAGTGCAAAAGAAAGGGGAAATTCTTGTAGGTCTTCCTGGCCCAGACTTGCTGAATTTCCCTGCTTCCCCAGTGATCGGAAGGGGCACCAGGTTGAAAAACCACTAGGTTAAGTTTGTAGAGCATGAGGGGAAAATGTCATGCTGCAGGAATTCTTGCTTTTCAATCTTTTCTGGAGAGGTTTCCCATAAAGAAGAAGACGTAAAGAAGTAAAAGAAGGTTGCAGAAGGCTTATGTGTTAAATGACAGCAGTCAGAACTAGATACTCAGTTGGATTTTTTATTTTTGTTTTTGTTTGTTTGTTTTTGACAAGGTGGGGGGAGGCTGAAAATTAGGGATGCTACATAGGAAGTGGCAAGACTTAATGAACTCATGATTGTCAAGGGGGAGATTGAAAGAGAGGGTCTTAAAACAGGCTCAGCCTTGGGCCTGTGTGATTGGCACCAGAGTAATATTTCCCACAGGGACTGCAGAGTTGAGAAAAGTGTGTTCCAGCAAAAAATTAAAATCTTGATCTTTACCATGTTAAACATGAGGTGGTAATGAGACAGCAGGAAGCTACTTTGGTGAGCCAGCAGGAAAACAAGACTAAATGGCTGGGAAGTGGGACATGCAGAGGTAAAACTGACTGGTTCATCAGATAATCATACCTTTCAATTACAGAGTATTGAGCTTTCCAGTTTATAAAATTCTGTCCTATACATCAGCAGAATCTTCACAACTATCCTGCAAGGCAGGTATTATAGTTCACTTTTTTACAGATAAGGGGTACTGACATTCAGAGACACTTGCTTTGGTCAATGAACCCCTTGGTAAGGGCTAGGATTATGATTCAAGCTAAGGTGCCCTTTTTGCCAAGTTCAGCATGCCTTCTACAATACCAAGCTGCCACAGTTATGAAAGCTGTTTTTCTTTGGAGATGGAATGATCCAAGATTTGTGGAATCACGTTACCTTGAAAATAGTTTATCAAGTAAAACTTTTCCCCAGTTGAAAGTCACAGGGCAAGTGACCAAGAGCCTTTGCTTGGAAGTACAGAATTTCCCCACAATGACCTCTGGCATCCTGGGTGTAGAAGAGGGGTCTAGTCCCCCCTTCTTCTTGCTATTAATAGTAAACCTAGAATTGACATAGGACACCAGACTTAATCAGATAACCCTAATTAATTTATGACTGTCAGCAAATTGGGTAGGTCCCATTCCCTTTACCTGTGATAAGATTGGAGAGAGAAGATTGGTGAGAATAAGGGGTGTGACCAATGTCCTAGGAAGTATATGTGAATTCTGTAGAAAGGGGTTTCTTATTTCTAGAAGGAACATCAGGAAGAGGTCGTTTTTCCCTGTAGGAGGCACCATGTCTGAATGTATTGTCAGAACTTATTCAATTGTCTAATGTTCATAAGATAAAGCCATCACAATAAAGATGCCAGAAACAAAGACAGACGAAAACAACTTGACAACGTCCTGACATTGTGAATCTTACTCTTTGATAAGTCTTGAAACCTTTCTTACCTCTTGACTTAACACCAGGTGAAATAATGCATTTCCTTATTGTTGAAGATAATTTGAGATTATTGTTTTTTGTTGTTCATAGAGGACAACTTCCTAACTGATATCATCAGCATGGTTTTTAAAATTAATCCCCAGACTTTTGACTGTCTAAATGATCTAAATACAGAGCTGTTCCCTTAAACTCTTACTAGGACACAAATTTTTAATTTCTTATCCAATAAAATCAAATGTAGATATTTTTGTCAATAGTTTATCACTATTAAACATAGTACAATTGTGATAGCAGGTTTCTATTTTGTGAAATATTTCACAATTTCATTACCTTCATAAACATATTACCAATTCAATGTAACTGAATGCTAGCTACCTAGCTAGATATAGAGGTCACTAGTCTTTGATCTATTCTCACAGATCTGTAGAAACTTCACAGAAAATTGTATACACTTCTCTGAGAATAGCTATGACTCCTTTTTTCCTCAGTCTATTGTCCCAGGAGAACCTGACTTTTCTTTCTTCTCTGTTCATTCTAAATCTGGCACTCATTCTATGTTTTATCAATACCCTCTTGCAAATGTTAAGGAATCTAGAACTTTGAGCACAGATATATGCTATCAAGAGGGAACCGTTGGCCAATGACTGTGGAAAAGCTGGCCTAAGATGAATGACTACACCTCTCCCAGGGGACTTGGGGAAAAAATGTCACCCCAAGAAAGTGTTTATACATTGTAAATGTCCTTGTAGAGCCCAAAGGTTCCAAACACTTTATTTTATTTAATAAACAGCATATTGTCTTTATTCAGACTTGCTAAGATCATGTTAAATTGCATAAAGAAGAAAATAGAAAAAAATGTCATTCCATGGATTATCCAAATGACTTTTGGTGAAGCTTAAATAATAGCTGATGGCTATTTATACTAATTCCATTGTTAAATCTAATAATGTGCCAGTTTTGTGTTGTATAGATTCTCTTGTATTAAATGTAAACAGTGCCTGTGAGTGATGTGAATGCATTAGTGTGGCATAAGTGATATTCATTAGATATGAATTGCCAGCTTTGCTCCAGGACCCTTATGATAATGAAATGTTGCTTTTCTCTACGCTTTCCCAGTTACTAACCATTTTTAATAAATACAATAAAATATGGATTCCCTAGAAGACTTCATAGTTCATAGAATTTAAGTAAACCATGTATTAATATCTGAAAAGTAGAGTCCCTCATATTGCTTAATGTGGAATCTATTTCTGTCCTGTTCTTTGGAGATTTCTTTTTCATTACAGCTGCCCACCATGGTCCTTTTAATGGACAAGTTTGGAGACTGATAGCTAACTTACATTGTTAGGATTTCTCAGCTATTGAATTTCCTTTATTGGTTTGGAAAGAAAAAAAATAGACTTTATTTCATTTGAAATGTATAAATAATGCCAAATTCCTATTTGAAGTTGTTAGACTGTGATTACCAGTATAACTATAACCTGACTTATGCAAATCACTAGAGTTCATGGTAAGTCTGACATTTACAGAATTAATGAACTAAATAATTAAGTGACCTAGTAAGTGAATTGGTAAACCAGAACTATTAATCTTTTAATGAATTCTTTACTATCACTTAAATAATAAATTTTTTGCATAATTTTAAAGGATTACAGTAAAGAAACATTAGAATAAGAAACCCATTATGTGAAGGAACGTTACTTTTATAAATCTGTCATTATGTCTCATTTTATTGAATTCATTTCTATTCAGGTTTAGAAAAGTGGCAATTTCTATATTGGTGACTAACAGTCCCCGACTTCGAAGTTTTTTTTTCCCCCTCACTGAGACAAAGGGCTTAGGATCATTTACTGCTTCAAAAAAACCACAGCCTAAAATGAGTAATTAGCATACAACTATAATTTCAGAAATTCCCTATTTGATGGTGCGCATCACATGTGTTTCAGAATTTCCAAGCTCTCGTAGGTTAACTAGCACATAAAATAAGGCCTTTGCACTGGTTCTCTTCAAAAATCATTTCTCTATTCTCCATAAATGGCTCTTTCTCTTAAATATCTTAGCTTTCTCTTCAAATATCCTTTTAAAAAAAATCATATCACAGCTATTAAAATAACTAGACTGGACTAAACACAACCAAAATTTAGAACATTGAAATGTCCTGGGTTATCTCACTCAATAATGAGAGGGAAATAAAAAATATTAGGTTGGATCCCTAGTATCCATACTAATTGCTTGCAAAGGACTGCCCTTGGTAGAATGAGGGATTATTGAATCATAAGTATTCAATATCTTCCACTAGAGAAAATAAATTCAAATGTTTAAATAAAAAGGGAGGATAGCAAAGCAACAGCTACAAAGATTTTATCAATCCAAATGAAAAAAAGAAGCTGATTATTGCCTAAATCAAATAAGTGTTTATCAAACAACTATCGTGTATTGCCACTATGCTAGGAATGATGGGACATACAGTTCACAAACTGGAACAAATTATAATTTAAGTGAAGAGAGTTCACTAATAACTAACATCAAGCTACCTAAGAGAATTAACAGTAGTCTCAACTTTTGCCCACAAAATTGAATGACAAGAATTTCTCATCCTACCTTTTAGGCTGAGGAGAAAAACACAAATATCTTTGATCAGCAAATATGCTAAGCACATGGAAACCTCTATTTTTGATCATATGGCAGAGTACATATCCTGAAAATATTCCTGATAGAGAACACCTAGAAATGCTGCATAAAATAGATAATATTATTTTAAATGCAGAACTGAGCTTGCAATATTTTAAAAAATATTCCCAGGATTCAAGCATGTTAGAAATTCAAACCAGAGTAGAGAATGAAGCTGACTCAATAGGTTCTCTTGAGACATTTGCCAGTTCTGATCATCAATATCCCCATAGGGACAGGACAATGCCAAGTTTCATGAAGAGCAAGGAGTTGAGACTGAGATCCCTACGTAGAATTGGGACTTTCCAAGTGCTAGACAGTCAATGAAATTGCAGACTAAAAAAAAATCCTCCCATTGGCAAACAGAGATGAAAAAGATTTGAATTGCTCTAGGCCTGTGTTTTGGGTAAAGTTTCCACTGAGGATTTATAGCCCCAGACCTGCCCTTGATTCAGATTTGAGGTTCAAATTTATACTTTCTGCCAAGTTTGTGAAATCTCAAGCCAAGAAACAAAATCAATTGTCTTCAGGTTGATAGTATTCCAGGTCACTCAGTTGAAGCAAAGCAAGTCTTCTTGAGAGAAACTTACCTTTAATCCAAGTCCTAAAAGATCTAAAATTCTGCTGGGATTTGCTCACAATGGGAAATTGTTTTGAAGAGGAAATAAGAATTTTTGGATGAAACGAAACTTAGAGCCATAAAAGATTAATTTGACAGGAGAGGTGACAGGGAGGATCCAGAAAGTAGAAAACCATGGATGCATACTCAAAGTGGAAGGTCATATGGTCCTCTCCTTGGAATGCTAAGGAAAGTAAGCTTAACTGGAAGTAAATGAGAGTAACATTTGCCTTTTTGTTCAACTTGTGGAAAAACTTAACAGAACTTAAAACTGTAAAAGAACTCACTTTCATCAAAAGTTTCACAAAATTGTCATTAAATCAGTAAAAATGTCTCAGACCAATGGGTATATCTAAAAATAACCTTAGTTCACTTGACCAATTGAAGTGTTCATCTTAGTGAAATGGCTGGTGATTTGGAAGGTGTTTTTGGTGTGTGTGTGTGTTTAATTTTTTTTTCTTTTTTAAAACTAAACGTGTTTGATAAAATTACTTTCTTCTGGCCACATTTAAAACAGTACACAGCTTGAGTATTTTTCTTACTTCTTAGGCTTGCTACTTACTAAGTTCATTATTGGTTGAACTGCAAGTCAAACAAGTAAAAAAGAAAATTCTTTGTAAAGAGAATTGAGACCCAGGTAAACACACCATCCTGAGGACACAGCTGTCACACTGTGTCTTAGATTTTTGTGCTAGACTACCTAAACTCTTCAGGACAGGACTTGGGACCATCAGGTGTGGTCTTGTTTTCTGGTGTGGTCTGAATATTATTATCCTCCAAAATTCATACATTGGCATCTATACACAATCTAATGATATTGAAAGGTAAGGATTTGGGGAAGTGATTAAGTGACAAGGGCTCCACCCTCAGGAATGAGATTAGTGCCCTTATAATAGAAACTCAAGGAAGTGACCTTACCCCTTCTGCCATGTGAGGACACACCAAGAAGGTGCTATGGTTGAAGAAGAAAGAAATTCCTTGCCAGGTATCCAACCTGCTGGCACCTTGATCTTAGACTTCCTAACCTGCAGAAGTGTGAGCAATAAATATCTAGGTTTTTTTAAATATCAATATCTAAATAAATATCCACTGTTTATACATTACCTAGTCTAAGGTGTTCTTATAGTGGTCTAAACCAACTGACATACTCCAAATCACTCTTACTATTCGTATGAAAGTGTGAGGGGAGGAAAATGACAACACATAGCCTAGCACTTTGCACATAGAAAGCATTTAATACATATTATGTTAACTGTTGGCCTAAATGCCTATCTCTCAAAGTCTAATGAAAAGTCATACCTATGACTATAAAGACCTATAGAAGGAAGTTCCACAAAGCAAGATCAGGCAAAGCGGCTGAAAACCTGCCAGGAGCAATGTTCCAATTGGATCTTGTCCTGCAGTGGCCAGAATGACCAAGTTTTGTTAAACTTGAAGGTTCTGTCCTAGAATGCTGGAAACTAGTTCACAGAGTGCAATTAACTTCGCATCTTGGCATCATACCGAAAAGTCAATGCATGCTCCATTATTAAACTCATGTTTGGTACAAGAACCAATATAAAACACCGTTTCAGGATAGATGGGCTTCAGAGTGGGTTTTGACTTTCTCCAGGGCATTTCTTTTCATTTGGCACTCAATGGAAATTAAACTTGAAAAATAGTCTGTGATACCATGTTTTTCCATCACGTACTTTCTTCTCACTATATTTTAGTTAGATTAGGAAACTTTTCAAATAGACTCTCAGTTTCACTTACTTTAGTCATTTCCTTCAAGTTTTTTGAGGAATTAGTATTTTTAGTTTTATAGATGTCATCATAGTCATAGATGTTTTTGTACTTTATGACCCTCTGTCCGCAGCCTCAAACTTTACAGGGAGTACAATCCAGATGTTTTTAGTGATGATTGTGTCCATGGGCATGCAGGTCACATGACAGAGCATGCACGGCCACATGAGGATTCAGACAAGAACTATCAGCATGTGAGGGAAAACATTTGATAACTTCTCATAGATGAAAATAAATTCTTTTTATTTCACCAGGAACAGTATTGAGCTGGCATTGCAGAAGATGCTGTAAAAAAAAGACTAACATCAGAAAGTCTACAAACTTGAAGAAAAAAAATCTTTAGAGACTCACCAATCTCATAATTTAAGTATTTGATTTATCAAAAACATCTGGAACATGGAAATGATCAAACAATGTGCACAAGTGTGAATGCGTACCTAGCAGATGTTTATACTCTCAGGTATTTTAATAGAACCAGAGAGTAAAAAAAAAAAAAAAACACTGTCAACTAATTTAAAAGAGTTAATTTGTAAGTCATGATTTTGACTGACTTTAAAAAGCATGTATTATCAATCCTAATGACAAGTCAGTTGTGTCATTTAAATGTGATGTCACACACATAATGTTTGATGTTGAAAGACGTGGACCGACATTGCAGCCAGACCAACAAAAGGAAGATCAAAATGGGAAACCTAGGAAACTGTCCTGTGAAAATAATCTTTGGCTTAAGACCACAGTTATCTGTGGGCACTACATTGGGCCATAGTCTAGAGAACTGTCTTTATGATTAATTCCCGTCTCTGCTGCTGAATCGATCAAGCAGTGATCTGCATTGATTATTAAGGTGACTGAAATAACCAGATCAGACATGGCTTACCAGTGCAAATTGGCTAATTCATCAACACATAAAGATTTCAGGAGAACTGTTCATGATTGTCACATATCACCAGAAAAAAGATTACCCAGTAATGCTGGGTCCAGTACTTATCAAAACCGCTGCCTCATTTTTACTGACACACAAAGTATTTTTAAAATAAATACATTTTACCTTAGAATTGTAGACATAATATTTCTCAAAATAGTGAAAAGCTGTACTTAATACTGAATCACTTGGGTCCAAATCAAAGGGCTGGCCTTTTGGTGGTTGAATTACCTTTCAGAAAAATCATAGAGGTGATCTACTCTTTAAATATAACCAGCTGGCTAGTTACTAGAAGCTTAATATTATTCTTCAACCACAAAAATTAGAAATGCTAATTAAGAATTTAAAATAAAATCAAGTCCCAACACAATTATTGGAAGCTAAATTTTGACCCTAAAGAAAAATTACTTTTAAAAAAGGGGGTATTGTAACAAAGAAAATTTACATGTTTTTATCCCATTCTGTGCTATGATAAGTTACATATGTGTCTATAAAAGTATGTATCTCTTTTATTCTAATATATAATTTAAAAGAAGAAAAAAATGCTTGGGAAATTTGAGAATTTAACAAACTCAAATTTTTAACAAGAAAATCACAAGGGCTTTCTAATTGGTTACTAGCAAATAGAAAGATCTGGATTTTGAAGATACAGGTGGACCAGGAATTGGTGTGATCGGAGGTGATGGATTCATGGGAATTCTCCAAAGCATTTGCACTTAGTGCAAGTGGTCCCCTCATTGTGAAGTGTCTCTCAGTTTCCAGTTATGTCTCATCACAGAAGTCTCAAGGTTTACAATAAGGAAATATTTAAAGAGTTATAAAAATTTTTGACACAGTGGTAAATCAGGAAACCCAAATGAGCATTGTTTGGAGAAGAGCTACTGACACTTGTCTCACTTGTTTTTGAAAAGCAAATATAGTATGATTCAAAATTACTTCTGACAGCAACCAACCGCCAACTGTTTAGATTGGCTCGATTCAGCATATGCTGGGATTCCCTATGCTACTTGTGTCTTCAAAAAGAAGCTCCTCAGATTGGCAGTGAGGGAATATTCCCTTTGAACATTTAATATGTAAAGATAGAAAAAAGATATAAATGCTAATAATTAAAAAGTAAATGAATAATACCCAATGCAGAATACTTGAAAGGCATGGTAGATTTTCCCATTTCCAGAAAGTGACAGCCAGCCTTCTTTCAATATTCTTCGTTTCTGCTAATGTAAGTAGTAAGAGGCACTCAGTTGAGGGGAAATATCAAGAAAAATCTAGTAAAAATAAATTTGCACAATTAACAGAAAAAATGCTTGACTGTTACAGAACATTTGTTCACTTCTCAATGTTATAGTTCTAGACAGAGACTAAAAGAGGGGAGAGTTTGGTGGAGGGAGTGGACAGGAAGAGAAAAGAAAGGGAATAAACCAACATCATGCTTCAAAAAAAAGTACAATGTGATTTAGAAACAGTTTGGAAACTACAACCTAATAATTAAGCTGTGAATGGGGACAGTGGTAAAACATATTATTCTAAAGATAATAGCAAGGAAACAGTAAATTTTTTTATCACTATCTCTTAAAACCAATACATTTTGAAATTCTATAATTTGTGTTTGTTCATTTATCAGTAACAGTGATTAAAAACAAACATTTCCTCTAAGTATGTTTATACACTGAATATTTTTATTTTTATCACATAGTTGAAAATGCTACATTGATTTAGTTATATATCTAATCCTTAAGCCAAAGTCTATGCATAATCTTATTTAAAATAATAAAACCAAATTAAGAACTGAAATGTTTAACCTTCAAAATTTCACTGAGCACGGTGACTGTGTGAGATAAGTTTGATTTATGAGCTTGCTGCCTAGTTATGTCAGAAATACTTGCTTCAGAGATTTGGGGACAGTTTCTTCTCTAACTAGTCAGCTTCCAGAATGTTTCTGAAAACAACCACTCTTATCAAGGAAGAAGCTTCACTGCTAGCTCACTTACAGCTTTAATTACCTTTAAAAGTCAGCAAGACAACATATGAATGTTCACATCTTATTAAATGACTCTCCAGATGAAAGGCTTTTAATCTCTTTAGAAGGAGGCTGACTTCATTGCCATCAAAAATTCTTATTCAGGTGAAGCCTTGTCCTGCATAAAAAATTTCCCTTTGCCCTTTTGGCTATCCATAAATA
This sequence comes from Carlito syrichta, assembly GCF_000164805.1. NCBI lineage: Eukaryota > Metazoa > Chordata > Mammalia > Primates > Tarsiidae > Carlito > Carlito syrichta. Next base: position 137,410 of record NW_007245800.1, on the reverse strand, counting down.
TCCTAAGGATGGAAGTAGTGATAAATTAAGAAAATCAAATCTAGAATGACTGAAAAGGCTTAATGTTGTAAATTATTAGAAAAAGAGACATGAGAACGCCAAGTGAAGCTATGGAGGTCAGACTCCAGAAACTCCTTCATTTCACAGAAAATGATCTTAAAGGAAGGCCGATTGCTCAGTGTGTGTTCTGGTTAAAGTCATTAACCATTCATTCATTTGCCCTTTTATTCTAGAAAAATGTTGCCATCATTTACCAAGTACCAGATACTATATATATATATGGAACAAGACCCTCTAGACATACACACACAGACACACACACACACACACCACACACAATGACAAGGACATATCAGTCAATAAGTAAACAACTGGGTGGGTTGATGATAAGGGGGAGGCACAGGAAACTAGGTAAGTAGAGAAAGGGCATCTAATTCAGCTTTGGAATGGGGGTAAGGAGGTCAGACAAACAACTGAAGGAATGACTGAAAGATGAGTAGAGCAGTTTCTGTGTACGGTCAGGGAAGGTAAAAGGAGGAGAAGGAAGATGTACACCCATTGGTACTGCTGGGATGTGATATGTTAGTAGTCAGTGTAAACTGTTTACTGAAAGCATTGGAAAGCCTACAACCAGCATTTTAACAAGAAATTAAGATCTTCGGGTTTTTGTTTTGGAAAACACCCTGGTAACTGTGTGGAAGGTGAGTGGGGGCAGACAGATTAGAACTCTAATAAGAAAAGACTAGAAATCATGCACTCCAGAGCCAGTGGAGTCCTGAATGGAGTAGCTGGGGATCTGAAATATTGGAGAGGTGGAACTGGTAGCCACAGAGCTATTGGCTGGTTTGATGAGTTCTTGCAGAAAGCCTTGATGGTGATGTTCTCATTCTTCCACTAGGGTACCTGGAAAGATGGTCTGAACTCCTTGAGTATTCCACTTCTTCCCTCGCAGGTGTCACATTGTTTGGACTTCATTTAGTTCTTTTCTAGTATCTTCCCCACAGTCACACAACTGAATCTCTCTCCTTCTCACTAAGAAAGTTAGGGTCCTGAAAACATACCTCTCTCTATGGGAAAAGCTCCCTATTTCTTCCTAGCATGAATCCAAATCTCACCCTCTGAAGTAATGTCCTCAGATCTCCCCTCTCCTCTCCCTTAGGCTTCCTCTTTATAAAAAATTTCTATACCTGGACAATTATCTGAAAACTCCCTGATGTCATTGTAGTGTTCTGGTTAAGAGTATTCATCCCACCAGTTATAGCTGGAGATGCTTAGTCTGCCTGGCTTTAGGGCTTACATTCCCTTCTGCACTGCTCTCTTGAGGAAGAGCTATAACTAGATCTTGGAGCCATGCTTGAGAAACAGCAGCCCCTACAAATTAAAAGACCTCCCAATATTGCTCTCCTCCACTTGGTATCAGTCCAAAATTTCTTCAAGAAACCTCAGAAGAATCAAAAGCAGTTCAACTAGAAGTGTCTGTTCAGTGCAGTTTACAAGACGTCAGGCATAGTACCAAATGCTTTAAATATATTATTTTATTTAATCTTCACAGTAGTTCTGTGAGGCGTGAACTACCTGGGGCACACTGAAAGTCTTCAACAAATGCTATTTCATTCATATTAATGGTATTGGCGATAGTAACAAATAGTCATAGTGTCCATGCTGCCTGGGGAGAAGAAGCTATGTTGCATATCCAAGAAAGTAATTATAAGAATGTTGTTTACTTTAAATAAATTTATTCATGTTGTCATGTATTTACTTTACTTTTGTTTGCACATTGCAGCAAGCTATCATCCTAAAGTCCGATACTAATAATAATAATAAAACTACAACTCAGTCTTTGACTAAACTGCAGATAATGTGAAGAAAATATCTGAGAGACTCAAAGATGGACAATTAGCACAGATAAAATACAAATTGCTCCTAGGCCATGAAGCATGCCTGATAGACACATTTGCAATGCCTCACTCTATGTTCATGCACAGAGACACAGCCATGTGGCCCAAGGATGTTCCCATCCCTGTGATTCTGATCTAGCTGTCAGACATTGTCACAGGTCCTGCGAACCTTCTCTTTTTCAATACTTCTACAGAGCACTCACTCCTTTCCTTCAGAGGAGGCATTAGGTAGTTAGATATCACGAGAGAAGGAAAACGAAAAAAATAAATAATTTCCAAAATATGTTTGCATGTTTTACTGACCTTAATAATAATCCAATAGCATTGACAATTGCCCACCTGTCAATTTCTCTTTATTCCTTTCTGCCTCACAAACGGGTGGGTGGTAGGAGAGAGGAGGGCAAAAGTGCGCTCAGTTGAAATACTCTACTTCTCCGATTCCCTGGTGTATTGGTCAGGGATCTCCAGAGGGACAGAACCACTAGGAGAGATACCTATATATAAAAGAAAATTTATTAAGAAGGATTGGCTCACATAATTACAAGGTGAAGTACCACTAGACCGTCTGCAAGCTGGGCAATGAGAAGAGCCTGTAGCCTGGCTCAGTCCAAATCCAAGAATAGCAACAACAGGGAAGTTGACACTGTATCTCTCAGTCTGAGGCCCGAGGCCCAAGAGCCTTCAGAAGGCCGCACGAGTGCAAGTCCCAGAGTCCACAAACCAAAGAATCTGGAGTCTGATGTTCAAGGGCAGAAGAGGAAGCAAAACCTCTTAAGAGGGAAAGGAGAGAGCACCAAGCAACTCACAAGCTGCTTATCCCCCTGTTTCCACATGCTTTGTTCTAGCTGTGCTGATGGCCATTGGAAAGTGCTTACCGACACTGAGGGCAGATCTTCCTCTCCAGTCAACTGACTCACATGACAATTTCCTCTGGAAATGTCCTCACAGATACTCCCAGAAACAATGCTTCACCAGCCATTTAGGCATTCCTCAATCCAATCAAGTTGACATCCCATATTAACCGTCACACCTTGCTCTTAGGGGTAGCTACCCGACACAGTTATGGACAGTGACATGTAAGCATGCATCTGTTAGGGATTTCTGGGAAAGCCTTTGCTATATCAATATTTCCCCTTTATTTTTCATTTTGCTTTAATTTGCTGCCTGGAACTCAGAGTTGAGGCTGAACACACAGCAACCTTCTTGTGACCATGAAGCAACAAACACAAGAATGAAAGCTGCGTGCTGAAGATACAGGAGCAGAAAGATAGAGCATTGGATATTGATGACATCCGACTTCTTGTTAAGGAAGAAAAAGAAATCCCTTTTTGGTGGAAGCCAGGGTTACTGAGATTTTATTACATGTAGCTGAAAGTTGGAGGATGCCTAGGATAAAAACACAAAGGACAGACAAACAAAACACGTCTGTGTGTCCATAGGAAAACTACCTGAAAGGTCTCTGTCCTGTGTGGTTCAAATTACTTTTAAGGATAGTTTAACTGTGCTCACTGAAGTGTGTGTGTGTGTGTGTGTGTGTGTGTGTGTGTGTGTGTGTGTGTGTGTGATTGTTCCAATATCTTCCTTCTTCTCAGTGTATAGAAGCCGCATAAATAGCACAATATGTTTTAGTTGAGAAACTGAGCATACATAGAGATCTTGACCTGGCAAACCCCTGTAGTGGTGGGTCAACTTCTGGATGGTTGGGGAAAGAAGTCTGAAGAAGTGAGTACACATAAGGAGGCTGAGACTCCTTTGCTCTCCCTTGGGGAGTAATTACTCACTCTGCACTGCGAGCATGGTTATGTTTCTCCCTGGCAGCTGAGCAGGACTGGAAAGAGGATGACCTCTCCTCTGAGCACCCTTGGGGGTGTGCTGCAAATGCCCTCCTGGACATGCTCTGCTGAGGAAGTTCTTACAAAAGCAGGTCCCTGACTCGTGTCACCCAAAGCATCCTTAATAAAAAGCTGGCCTTGGAAACCTATAAAGAGGCGAACACAAAGGCCTCAATAATGGCATCTGAAATGGATGAGGCCCCTGTAGCTATCAGCTGCCAAGAACAGCACGCAGAAAACCTCTCTCTGTAATTCGACGGCAGCATCCTTTGATAGGTCAGCTACATTAGAGTGAGGGAGAATGTGACGGAGAATGTGGATCACCCAGCGCAAATTGTCGCTGCAATTTAAACACAACCTCGTGCACATGTTTTCCTGATAGCAGCAAGGTGCAGCATGATAAGCATTCTAAGGAAAAGTTACCCAGGCTGTTGGGTGTTAAAGAGGCTGCTGCTGTATTTAAGTGCATGTGATGACAGAGTTGGCACACGGGCACGTCAGTTGACAGAGTGCTCTGATGATGCTTCTGGATTTCAGCACTGTCTAACTGGAGGGCAGCACAGTGAAGTGCCTACAAGGTAGGCCCCACCCTGAAGCCTGCTAATTGTTTTCTTAAAATATGTGACCCCTGCCATCTGTCTTTTCTGTCCCATTTTTATTAGATTCTAGATACGAGAAGTATTTTTCTATCATACAAATAACAGCCGCGCAAGTGGTAACTCATATGTCACCCCGGTGATGGGAGGCATCACCAAAGGTCCAAGTTGCAAACACGACACTGTTCTGGTCATTACTTTCATGCAAGTGCTGTATTGCAAAATATTCTCGTTCTTTCAAGAACATCCAGCAAATTTTAAAGAATTTTCCAAATTTTTAAAAATATTTCTGCTCAGCTAAAACATGTTTGTGTGTTGGATCCAGTTCATAGACTGACAATTGGATATCTTATATTTTAAAAGTCCAAATGCATTAATACCTGTGCTGCATGTCTACTATAGACAAAGTTTATCTTTATCTCTTTGTTTCTTTTTTCCTGTTTCCTCACCCATCTCTAAGTTTACATCGTTTCTTTCATCCTTTCCCTCACTCCCATCTGGGCTATAATCACAATTAGAAATGAAGTGTTACCTGTCCCAGAATTATTTACATCTAAAGTGATTTCTGCAGTTAAAAAAATTCTAGGCCAAGCAAAGAGGCTCACAGTTGCAATCCCAGAACTTTGCATGTCTGAGGTGGTACAATTTCTTGAGACCAGGAGTTCAAGATCAACCTGGCAACTTAGCAAGCCTCTGTCTCTACCAAAAAAATAAAAATAAAAAATAGCCAGGCTTAGTCGTACATATCTGTACTCCTAGCTATTCAGGAGATTGAGGCAGGAGGAGCCTTTGAGCCCAAGAGTTCAAGGCTGCATTAAGCCATGATCATACCACTGCATTCCAGCCTGGGTGACAAAGCAAGACTCTATCAAAATTAAAAAAAAAAATTAACAAGAACCAAGGAAGAACTCTACAGGCAGAATTTTAGAGGAGAGATCTGGGCAGTCTAACATTCCTTACAACACACACCCTCAGCAACTCTTGCTAGAGCTTTATCCTGTAAGGGCTACACATTCCTCTTTTCATAACCAAACAGAAGAACATCTTTATATACACCTACAATAATGATGATTGCTTAAATAACAAATTAAAGGATAAATAGGCATCCCTAGGAATGGCAGATAAGACTCAGTGAATTGAACTAGTTGACACATTTAATGTTTGTTTCCTGGGTTGAGTTTCGGTTCAGTTTATATCCACAGGAAATGTTATGATGGAAAATTCCACAACTGGCTCCCAACTTACATTCCAACTTGGATCCGAGAACCAATTTCATCAAATCAACCTGTAACTAAAGCACAGCAATTTTTTGGCTATACCTTCACACACAATTAATAATAATAAAACCTTCCAGTAGTGTATTTGTTTAGAGTTTACAAAGCACTTTCATAGCCACAATTTCATTTGATCCACCAGGCTAGTAGAAACACAGAATCGTTTATGAATGTGAACTAGACCTTTAATAAAAATTGTAAATAGAGACACAATTTTTTAAATTACCTTGTAAAAATTGTCAGAAGCCATGCACATTAATTATAGAAATGAGCACAATCCACATGGGAATTTAGTATATGTATGAAGGAAGCATCTCAACTAAGCACGATATGGTAGTTTTAAAACTATGTTCACAAATTATTTGGTATTCCTTGTTTCAAGAGACAGATCTTACACCTCCTGACCTTGAATGAGAACTTGACTTAGTGACTCACTTCTAATGAACAGAATGTTGCAGAAATGATAACATGTGCCTTCCGAAATTATGCTATTAAAAACTTTTGTCTTGGGAACTCTTTCTCTGGCTTAGATCATTTGCTCTAAGGGAAGCCAGATTCTGTATCGTGAGGACACTTCGGCCACTATGGATAGGCCCACGTGGCTAGAAACTAAAGCCTGCCAATCACATGGGAATGATCCTCATAGCACATCATTGTGCCTCCAGGTGACTACATTTCTGGCTGATAGCATGACTGTAACTTTATGAGCAACCCCAAGCCAGAACCATTCAGATCAGCCACTCTCACATTCCTGGACCAAAGAAATGGGGTGACATCATAAATATTTGTCTCTTAAGCTGTAAAATTTAGAGAAATTTTGTTTAGATCATTAGTACATAGGGTAATAATTGATGTTGGTGCAACTGGGTACTCATCTGGAACAAAAGAATGTTGGCTACATACTGTTGTCCAGGATAAATGACTGATTACAAAATTTAAATGCAAAATATGAAATGTTCTAAATTATTAGGAAAACATGGATTGATTCCTTTAGACCAAAGTTTCCTGGCCTCATCACTATTGATGTGCTGAGCTGGATAACTTATTATTGTAAGATACTTTCCTGTGCATTATAGCTTGTTTAGCAATATCACTATGCACTAGATACCAACAAGCCATACCCAGTTGTGATGATCAAAATTATCCTTAGACAACAAAGCAGAGGAGGAAATGTGCTTTCTCATTATGATAAAAAAAAGGTAATACACACAAACAATCATTTGCAAAGGCAAAGGACGAGTGACACACGAGGGAAGGAATACTTGCAATTCACATTACAGGCAAATACCTCACAAGCTAATACAAAAATGGGAAAAGGACCAGAACAGGAAATTTCTAGGAAAATAAATACAAATGACCCTTAAGCATATAAAATGATGCTCAATCTCATTTAAATTAGAGAAATTAAAATGAAAACTAGACTGAGATCCCATTTTTTTAAACTGATCAAATTGGCAAAAAATCCCTGAGCTTGACAATACATTCTCTTGTCACATCTGGAAAAACAAGAGACATACTCTTATGTATTGCGGGTGGGATTACAAAATGGTTCGAGTTCTATGGAGTGCTGTTTAGCATTATCTTCCAAAATTACAAATACATTTAGTTTTGACCCAGCCATTCTGGTCTAGGAATTTATCTTAGTGATTTGCTCTTCTGCCATAATGATAGAATTATGGCTGGCATGTGACTGCTCAGCTAGAGACTGCATTTCCCATTCCCTGTTGCAGCTAGTAGTAGCTATGTTAACTAAGTCTTTGCCAGTGGAAAATGACTGGATGAGATGTTTGTTGCTTCCAGATCTGGAGCTTAACATGTCAGACACGCACTTTTGCTCTTCCCCATGGCCTCTCTTCCTGCAATCTGAAATATGAATGTGCCCATAATCTGGTCTCAATCATGTAGACTAAGATCTTGAGAGAAGTAAGAAGAATAAGATGGAAGGAATCAAGTCCCTAAATGATCATGAGGAAAAAACCACTACTAAACTGGAAACCTCACCCTCGCACCATCTTAAGACTGTTGCATTAGAGAAATAAACCTTAAGTAATTGTAAGACTGGATCTCAGGATATCTTAGTGTTTATCCTATTATACTCCTGCCCACCTATGAAATGACATATAGACAAAGTTATTCATTTCAACATTGTTTTATGTAGTAAAAGATTAGAAGCAGCTCAAGTTTCCATCAGGGGGTGTCAGGATATGTAAACGACAGTGTACCCACATGATAAAATCAACTGTAGTTAATTAAAAAGTGAAGACGCTGTCTTGATCTTCAAATAAATGGATCTCTAGAACACATTGTTAAGAGAAATATACACGGTACACAGCATTGCTCTCCAATAAGAAGATCATACATCTCTGGAGTTGGGCTTGGGCATGTGACATGCTGCAGCCAATGGAATGGTGGAGGCAGGTGTTCTGAGCCTCCTGTGCCATTATTAATTTCCACAAGCTCTATTGCTCTGGCTCCCACCCATGAAGAAAGCGCGTTCAAGACAGTACCTTCTCGTCCTGGGTCCTGGAAAAAGAATTAGGAAGCCTACTGCAGCCAGGAGCAGAGCTGCAGCCCATATTCAAAGTGAATGAGATAGAAAACTGTGCTTTGTAAACCGCTGACATTAAGGGGTTGTTTGTACTTACACAGAATAATCTAGTAAAAGCTGAGGAGTATAATAAACTACCTGTTGTATAAGAAAGAGAATTATAAAAATTCATATCATATTTGGGTTTACTTTTATAAAGAAACCCTGGAAGGATATATAAGAAACTGATGACAGTTTTCACAACATAGAAGGCAGGAAGAACAGGTTGGATAGGCAGGGAGGAAGCATGGTTTACTAATGTCTGAATCTCTTTTTTTTTTTTTTTTTGAGTTGGAATCTCACTCCTTCGCCCAGGTTGGAGTGCAGTGGCACACTCACGGTCACCTCAGCCTCAACCTGCTGGGCTCCGGCGATCCTTCTGCCTCAGCCTTCCAAGTAGCTGGAACTACAGGCACGTACTACCACGTCCAGCTAATTTGTGATTTATTGTAGAGACAAGGTTTCGCCAAGTTACCTGGGCTGGTCTTTAACCCGAGGGCTCAGGCAATCCACTTGCCTCGGCCTTCCAAAGTGCTGGGATTACAGACTGAGCCACTAAACCTGGACTGAACCTCTTTTTACATTGCTTTCTTTTTCTACCCATGTGAATATGTTGCCTAATCAAACATCAAAATGTACTCATAAAATTTAGGGCATTGCATATGAGCAAAAAAATAAATCAATTGAAAACATTGAAATAACTAGTCAAAGCTGTTATCAACATTTTGTTGTACCTACTTCTAGTCTTTTATTCTGTGTTTAATTTTCAAATAAAAAAGGAACTGTACGGCACACATTTTTTTTTAATCTTCCATTTCTCTCTAACAGTATACAAAGGCAACTTCTTGAATGCTTAGTAACTATTTTAACTTGCAGTGTCTAGCTTTCTTAACATAGATATATTCAAATATATTGTAGAAAGCACTAGCAAGAAACTGTTCAGGGCCAGTCTTCCAATGTCTTCAGTCATCCAGTTTGATTAAGTCCCTAGATCTACAAGGACATGTGAGTGTAAGGGAAGCCTTCGCCTACAAAACCAGATCAACCTCGAATCTCATGTATGACTCCAGTAATGTCACAGACGGAAGGGATTCTGGTCATGTTGTATACTTGGGGAACATCCTTCTTCAAAGTTTTGATAAGGCCATGAGCATGTGTCTTCCTCCTAAAGATGGTTTCTCTGTTTCTATAAGATCAGAAATCTATATCTCAAGCCAAATTGGAAATAGAAAAAATAAATTTTATTTTTTTACCAGAAAACTCTGAAAAAAATTGTCTGCTTTCTAAGGAAAGAATATCTTAAGAGAGTATGCTAAGAATAAGAAGAATTTGATATTTGAATTGAAGTTTTTGTATCATCCATCAAGGCATGAGATCACACAGCTAGGGGATAGGGCTTTCAATGCCTGCTTGTTGGCACTATACAATGATGCCACTATACCAACAGCATCATGCTGAGTGGTATTTGTATTTCATTCCTGTAACACTTTTAACTTAACACATGTCACCTTTGCACCGACAGTGAAAAGAAGGACATTCTTATAGCACGCATGTGTATGTTTTAAATAATATAAACTAAAATCCACATGTAACATTCAATTGCCAGAATGAAGCACCAGTGTGCCCAATGGAGGGAATTACTGTCAGGGTGCGTTTCTTATTCCTCTAAAGATCCAGGGAATCGACTCAACTGGCCTGGAGGAGAGGGGTCCCTGTAGACTTTCCAGTGCTTTAGAAGCCCCAAGGCAGAATTTTCAATGCCAGAAGGTGATTTCGAGGGCTATATTAGCCCATAAGCATGCCCATGAGGACTAATGGGAACGCTGTAAGATAAAAAAAAAATATTATAAAAGACAAGGTGAAGATGAAACAGATTCAGACTTCTCTGGCAGGTCTAAATAATTTAAAAGCACAAAGCACAGGCTTCTAGGATAGGTTAAGCACATCCAGCTGTGAATCCGAAGACCTATGTTTTACGAGTTTAACATTTTGGAGAATAACAAAGAAGGAGGAGGTTGAAAGCTATTCAGGAAGAGCAAGCAAGGGAATGTTGGATTCTTACTTCTTACTGACAGAGGAGACAATAATTACGAAAATGACTGATAAGGGTAGAAATAGCTACTCAACTAAACAAAGAAGAGATCATATGAAAAGGACTTTTTCAAAAAGCCTTCGGCACTATGCCCTGTTGTAAGAGAGAAGGCAATGACCTAGCCTAACACTCCTGTCTTAAATTTACTACATCACAGAGGTATAGGATGTTTCACAAGGGGCACATACGTTACTACCAACATGATACTGGAGAGAATTTTATAATTGACTTTTTTGGGGATCAACATTTCCAAAATTGTTTTGTTCTTGTATCTCCAGAATATTCCAAGATATATGAAGCCTAAGTGGGAAGAATAATATGGGGTAGGAGTAATAGAACCAGGAGAAGCCAGGTGGCCATCACTTAGGGTGGTGGCAATCACTTAGTGTGACCGGCTACACTGGTATGGGGGGGAAGGGAGGTAGGAAGATACAAAGCAGGAGTAAAACAGCCGGGCTCAAGCTGAAATTCCTGCCGTCTTTGAGAATGATCGTGGGGGGGAGGGTGTGTGGGTGAGAGATGCTAATGGCAAGCACCAGGAAGATGTAAAAATAAGGCTTTCCCAGTTCCCATCCAGTCATTTCAGGGCTGTGTGTCCAGGAATGCAGGCAGTCAAGACTCCCTTTCAGCACCTTCTGGACTGTACCGTTGAAAGGGGAAAGCTGTGAACTCTGCTTCCAATGTGAGCCGGTCACATCCTCAATGTCCGTCTTCTAATGCGCCATGTCCAGTGTCATCATGCCTCAGTGATGGCCCTGAACTCCTTCACCAGCACTGTCAATTTTATAGCAACATATTTTATAGATGGCATCCTTAAGTACCTGGGCAAGTTGACACTTGTAGTATGGAATTTTTCTGCCAAGCATTTCTATCCCTGACAACCATCTAAGGCCCATTTAGGGAGACATTGTTGTACTTACAAGTGTTTTGTATTTATGAGCTCAGGGCAGCCTCTGGCTAAGAGTGATATTGACTTCATAGTAAAGTCACAGAGGGAAAACTTCTCACTATCCTCAAAGACATATCTTTTAAAACTGTTAAGAGTTATTGTCTGGTGTGGGGACTGTCAGAATGAAAATCTTTTTTGAGAAAAGGGATACTATTTCTCTGCCATATGTTTTAATAATCTCAGTCAATATTTTTGCTAGATTATCTTACCATTTTTCCTTGTTTTGTGTGTTCACATTGCATTATCATTATTTTTCACTGATTGAGCCATATTGGGTGCATACATTGCTAATCGTACTTCAGGGATAGGAATCTAACAATTGGACAGTTATATAGAAGTACTGCTTCTGAATTGTTATCAAATGATACTTAACCCATGAATGCTCCAACATGTGACAGGAGCTAGAAGTGCTAACACAACAAAGATTATGAGATCTGGGCCAAACACCGGAGAAAACCTACAGATATTTGTTTCCCATGCCTGAACCCACACAAGTTGTGTTATGAAACTATATTTGTAGAGTCAATGGGTATGGCTATTATCATACAATTTCAACATATTCTTTTAAAAATAAGGGTCACACACTGGAGTGTTACAGATACTACCTACAGTCAAAGTGTATATTTTTTTCTCAGTCAATGTTTAATCAATTTCAAAACATTTCCTCAAATATTTCGTCTGATGGGCGGGGGTTCCTCTCTGGCCATTTCATCGTAGACTTTTATAGGTGTGCAAATGGGTCATTTGTTCTGTTAGTTTCTCTATATTCACTTGTAAGTATTTGCTACATTATTTCCTCTTATAAAATTTCCCCTTGGCAATTTCTATTCCATTCATAACCACTGCCATGCACAAGCAGCAACCACTGCTGTTTAACTTTTATTTTCAGAGAACTTGTTTCATAAATATATCATTTTTATTGTGGTAAAATATATAGACATAATATAAAACTTACATTTAAGTGTACAGTCCAGTGTTATTAAATACACGCAGAATGTTGTGCAGCCATCACCACTATCCATTTTCAAAACTTTCTCATTATCTCAAACAGATACTTTGTGTCCATTAAACAATAACTCGAGCCGGGCTCGGTGGCTCAGCCTGTAATCCCGCGCCTTTGGGAGGCTGAGGTGAGTGGATTGCCTGAGCCCGCGGGTTCGAGACCCGCCTGGGCAGCGAGACCTCATCTCTACAATAAATCAAAAAATCAGCTGGGCGTGGTAGCGCATGCCTGTAATTCCGGCTACTCGGAAGGCTGAGGCGGAAGGATCGCCGGAGCCCAGCAGGTCGAGGCTGCGGTGGCCGGGAGCGGCCACTGCACTCCAGTCTGGGCGACAGAGTGAGACTCCAACTCAAAAAAAAAAAAAAACAAAACAATAACTCCCCGTTCTCCATTCCTGTAACCCCTCAAACCTCTATTTTACTTTCTGTTCAAACCACTTTCTGTGTATTTACTTGATATAAAGAAAGGGAAATTGGTCAGCATTTATAGGTGAATTGGCAGTCAGTACTAGGCACCAGCCAGGGAAAGAACATGACACAGAGTCACTTGTCCTTTGTTCTCATTCCCCGTCTTCTTCTTCATGTTCCTCTCTCTATGTCCCTCTGCTCAAAGAGCTGCAAAGGAAACAGTCAGCAAAATGAAAAGGCAACTATGAAATGGGATAAAACATTTACAAACCATGTATCCAATAGAGAACTAATATCCAAAATAAAAGGAATTCATACAACGCAATAACATATAAATGGTGTGTGTGTGGCGGGGGTGGGGGAGGGTTCCCACCAATTGAAGCAAAGGATAAGATTTTGGTGCTTCAGAGTTAGAACAGATTCAGAAGAAGCAAAAACCCACAGGTGACCCTTACCATTCCTGTGGCATCATTGGTGTAAGAGGAGAGAGGAAGAGAACATGAAGTCAGAGGCTGGGGTGCTGGGTTCCTCCTCCCTAGAGGTGGGTAGAGGGAGTTTTAGAATAGGGTTAGACAATGAAAAAATAGAAAAACGATATGTCTCTCAAATTCGACCTACATGTGTAGTTTTACAGTTTCTAGTAGCCACATGAAAAAGAGAAACAGGTGAAATTAATGTTAATTATCTTATTTAACCCAATATAACAAAAATATTTCAACATATAATATTTCTAATGTGCTGTCTTCCTTCTTATTTATTTATTTGTTTTTTTTTTTTCTGAGTCAGAATCTCACTCTGATGCCATGGCTGGAGTGAAGAGGCACGTTCATGGCCACCATAGCCTCTACCTACTGAGCTCAGGTGATCCTTCCGTCTCAGCCTTCCAAGTAGCTGCAACTACAGGCACACGCCACCACGCTCAGCTAATTTTTTGATTTATTGTAGAGACGAGGTCTCGCCAAGTTGCCTAGGCTGATCTTGAACCCCTGGGTTCAGTCAGTCCCCTCACCTCTGCCTCCTAAAGTGCAGGGATTATAGGCATGAGCTACCTGTGATTGCCCAGCTCATCTTCCATTGTTAAAAACACATTCTTTGCCATCTGCCACACAATTTAACTTACAAGCACACTGCAATTCAGACTAGCCACATTTCAAATAGTATTCAGTAGGCACACGTGGCCAGTGACAGTTATATTGGACACTACAGCTTTAGAACTTCGTAAGATACATACAGAAAGCACACACACAAAAATGCCAATTCTCAGTTTGATGCCACAAGCGAAGTGGCACGGCACTGGGATCGTGAAGGTGGCTTAGGGAGGAGGAGACTCAAATGAGCCTGAAGCAATGCTATGGCCTTTCTTGTCATCTCCACTAGGGCTTGCTGATAGCTTGTAGGGGATCACAAAGTCTCTCTATCCCATTTACCTGATTTTTAAAAGTGCTAGGAGAGCTGGGGCCAAGAATCAGAGTGCACTTAGGGTTGTGGTCAAGATCAGGAAAAATGGCTATGGTCATGGGGCTGACAAGAGCAGTCCCACTTCAGCAGAAAATACCGACATATTATCCAGAAAACAGACAGTCAAAGCCCCTCTTGTGTTAGCCAAACCTCCACTACTGCACTTATCCACTCATGTATTCAACAAATATGAATTGAAAGCCTGCTCTATGAAAGGCACTAATCATGGTGTTTGGGACACAGCAGTGGAAAAAAAAAGAAATCTTAAAAATCCCTTTTTCTATGGAAATGACATTCTAGTTTTGAGAAAGGAAAAAGTTTAAAGGGAAAAATAATAAGCAAAATATATAGGTTGTTAATGATACGAACTGTGCGAAAAGATCAAAATAAAGCAGGATGGGAGAGAAGCAATTTCAAATAAGGTGATCGAAGAAGGAGCAGGATAAGGGAATGGAAAATCTAAGAGACCGAATGCTTTCGTTATTTATTTGTTTTTCTTTTCTTGCTACCCAAGGTGGGAGCCAGGCAGCCAGGAGGGCTCAAAACAGGGATCAGAGCAGTTATGAGAAATAAATTGCCTTAAATTTGGTACATCTGTGTAGCATGTGATTAAATTGACTTTTTAAATTCAAATATATTTACGTGGAAAAGAGTGATAGTGTGTATTACAAATTATTTACTATGCTTACCCCTGGGAATTACATTGAATTATTTTTCATTGTACCTTTCTCCATTTTCTAAATTTTCGACAATCAGCATAACCTGCTTTAAGCCAGGAGAAAGAAGCCCTCAAACATGTTGCTTATGTAGTATTGTGTTAGGTGCCCAGGGTTCACTTATAAAGAAAAGAAATAAAAAATAAAGCCAGTTTCCTTTGCCATCTGATAATATTTGTATAATTGAGGTAGCTAACCATAATGTGAACTTCTGAATTCAGTTCATCTTTCTGTTTTCTCAGTAACAGCCGCTCTAACTCTCCTTTAGATTTGGATACGGGTTTCTTTTTTTTTTTTTAGTCCATGTGCCCAGATTTGTTGAACTTGAATCTTCCCATTTGCATTTTCCTGATATTCAGCATCTAGCATCTGATTGTGCTGACAGCAGCTTTTAAGAAATGCTGACAAGTTTGGGTTGTGATACACACTCCATGCCCCGTGCACATATATATCATTGACTGTGACACCTATCCCAGTCTGCCACACCACCTCTCGATGTGCTTTCTTCTGGAAACTTTTTGTGTGGATAAAATCCCCAAAGATATTCTGAGGAACTGCCATCTGGAATATTGAAAGTTGTCAACATGCTGCTTCATGTAGTTTTTTGTTTGTTTGTTTGTTTGTTTTGTTTTTGTTTTTAATTTAGGGGGAACAAGTGCATGTTTGCTTCATATAGATTCATCTGCAGTACCACTATGGGCACCAAATTCAATAGAGCTGCTGAGAGCAGGCCTGGAAGTTCTTTTTTAACTCTTTGAGATATACAAACTGAAATAATTAGAAATGCCACTACTTTGAAGTGATACCATTTGATGCTAACAGACCATCTTGATCTCTATTAAACCTTTGAGAACAATACAAATATTTTGGCAAATGTATGAGCTTAGACTGACATTCTATTAACCTGTTGCTCTCTACATTAACTTGTGTTAGTACACAGGATTTTCAAAAGCTCTTTTTCTTAGCCATGTTGAAAATACGGAAGATCTTTGTATCAACAAAAATATTGCTAATATTTTAATTAAAAATTTCACATTCAAAGTATTGATAATCTACTCTTTCAAAAACAATTATAAATATTTTGCAAAAATGTCAGTTTTTTGAGGTTCTTTTAATAAGAACTCAACTACTAAGAAATATTCAATCAAGAGTGACATATTTTGGACAATTGAGAAATGTTTCTTATAATGTTTGGGGCTTGCTGGTGGTGAGGGCATTAGAACCTTGAATCTTCCCACTAATCCCTTCTCACATTCAGGGTTTCATACCAAGGGAGCTTATACACAGGAAGCACTAGCCAAATGGGAAACAAAGTTCCACTTCAGTAAGGAGCCAATGCAAAGTTACAACCATTTATGACTTAGAATTCAATTAGGAGACCTAATTAAAACTTTCTAGTTAGTTTTTCTCTACTTAAGCTACATTTTGCCAAAAAATTTTCAGCAGAGTTTGAGTCCACTTACCAATTGATAAAACAACTAGGCAAAAAAATTCTGGAAGCATATAGATGATCTGAGAAACACAATTAACAAATTAATTGGCATATTGATCTAAGTAGTATATATAGAATACTACATTCAACAATGACAGAACTGATATCCTTTTCAAGTATAAATGTCCCATGTGCCAAAAGTGATGGTACTCGGTAATAAAAAAAGGACAATTCATTTCAAAGGATTGAAATCATTCATGGTATCTTCTCTGACCATGGTAGAATTATACTAGAAATATATAACTAGAAAGAGTCCTAAATTATTGAAAATTAAGTTTTTAACAAAAATACTCATTTATAATTCAAAGCAAAACTAGATTTTAAAAACTTTAAAAGCTAGTAATAGAAACTTTCTTTAACTGATAAAGGACATCTACAAAAAACTTTATATCAAGCATCATAAGTTGTTATTTAAAGCTTTCCTTTTGAAAAATCAATGCTATTTCTATATGCCAGCAAAAAAATGAGAAAGTTTAGAAGTAATGCCATTTAAAGTAGCAACAAAAATCACCAAATTTCTAGGAATAAAGCTAACAAAAAATGTCAAGACATTTACAGACAAAAACCACAGAATATCACTGAGCAAAAATAGAAAAAAAAATCTAAATTAATGGAATCATATGAATTTCATTTTGGAAGACATACAACTGTAATTTTCCCAAAGCTGATATATAGATTCAACTGAGTCCCAATAAAAATCTCAGCAATTTTTTTGCATGTTAGCAAGATGATT
This sequence comes from Carlito syrichta, assembly GCF_000164805.1. Classification (NCBI taxonomy): domain Eukaryota; kingdom Metazoa; phylum Chordata; class Mammalia; order Primates; family Tarsiidae; genus Carlito; species Carlito syrichta. Next base: position 120,373 of record NW_007245800.1, on the reverse strand, counting down.
TTAAAATCTGTATGGAAAGTGAGAGGGCCAAGGATAGTCAACATAATTCTGAATAACAACTAGATATTAAAAAGTTGGAGCCCTCATAGTACCAAAAATTAAGACTTAAGAAGCTGCAAAAATAAAAGCAGTTTGACGAAAGTGCAAAGTTGACAAACTGACGATGGAACAGAATACAGAGTCTACAGAGAGACCTGTTCACATACAGTTACTAATTCATGTACTTTGGTGCAGTGAAAGAAAAAATGGTGTTTTTGATCATAGTACTGGGTCACTTGGAATCCATGAAGAGAAAGAAATTAACTTTAATTCTTTCTAGCTCACATCATGCCCCAAAATAAAGGAGAATTGAACTTTAAACTCTAAATATGAAAAAGAGAACAATGAAATGTATAGGAGACAACACAGAGCTTATCTTCCTGAAGTTAAGGAGCAGGCATTTCTTAAACTACATACACACACAAACACAAAACACTAATCATGAAGCATAAAATTGATAAACTAGACAGTATTGAACTTACCAATTACTACTTATCAAGAGAAGCTATCAGAAGACAAATGCAAGCCACAAAGTGGGAGACATTATATGTGATACCAATAGTCAACAAAAGATTCATCTAGAAGGTAAGGAACAAGTGGAACTCTTATACATTGCTAATGGGAAAATAAACTGGTTCAGTCACTTTGGGAAATTGTTTAGCGGTCTCTCTTTATACTTGAACAGTCAGTTTCACTTCAAATACCCAACAGAAACATATATTTTTGTCCAAAGATGTGTAACATCACGTAATATAATTTATAGTAGCCAAAAACTGGAAACAGCCTAACTAGACATTAACGTCAGAATGGAAAAATAAATTATTGCTATATTTATGCAAAGAATAACATACAGCAATGAAAATAGATAATACAACAAGTTTTAGAATAAAAACTCTGCTTTTACTTATTATGACTTTCTGGATTATATTAAATGCCATATTATATATGTATCATAGCAACAAAATGTCTTGGTAATATTTTCTGTATTTAATATGCTTAATTCATATATTTTCATATAATGCATTTGAAAGCTTATACCCTTTCAAAAAGAATTTATATTACATATGTCTTTCAGGTACTTGAATCACTGGAGTAAGAGAGTTGCTATTGAATGAGAATTCACAAAATTTTTAAGTGCAGTTAGCTTTGATTCTTCTTAGTGAGACTTTATTTTAATTTTAACTGTATTTTTCCTGTGTGCTATGATTTTTCTACAATGTGCAGTCTGTACTTTGAGATTCAGGAAAACAATACTTTCAAATATGTAAATATCATACTATTTTTGCTTATACAGGAAGTTAACTTCTCTCTTTTACATGGTGACCAGATCAATATGTGCCTCAGCATGAAGAAACAAAGAGAAAAATCAGCCCTAATCTCACAAAAATCGTTTTAAATATATCATGTTGGGATAAAATTAAACAGGATGATGCTCTTGCACGATCCCTTTAAGTTGACAATGTGTAGAGGTTATGACTCCTTTAAACCTCCGGGTTTTTCCAAATCTCCATCTAAAGAATGAAGTCAGAATATTCTCACATGACTTAAGGTAAGTAGGAAGCTCAAATATCCTGCATGGTACCAGGCAATGGGTGAAGAAGAGACTGGGTAAGGAACCAGTGAATTTTCCTCATTTATCGAAACATTTATTTCTGTGACTGTTTTGACTTGTTTCAGCTCCTGTTAGCTTTTTTTTTTTTTTTTTGGCATTGTGTGCGGGGTGGGGATTGGACTATGCTCTTAACTGTCTCTTGAAGTGCTCTCTTCTCTTCAATGTTTTTACAAACCCACCCTTCCTCTTAGGTCCTGTTTAAGTCACCTTTCTGTTTCACCTTCTCTAGCCTCTTGGCCTCCGAAGATGCAAGGTGCCTAAAGCAGGGATTATATTTCCAGGTTAATATTCAAGGGTAGTAAAGGCAGTAAATGGACTTTAATTTTCTTGTGTTTCTTCAAGATTGAGGAAATCCTTTGCCAGAAACACCAGCACTACCCCTACTTCCACACTCCCCCCCGCCAAGTAAACTTGGCTTTGTGCTTCTTTGGACCAAATTGCTTTGTGTGCCCATACCTCAATGAACCAAGGAAACAGAGCAATCTCCAGGGATCAGACATCTTTCATGCCTCCCCTGAAAAGCTTGGTCACAAGGAGAAGTGTGGATACCTGAACAAATGAGTTCTTTTAGGAAGGAGAAGGAGCCATGACTGCATAATCAACTGAGTCTACTCTACCTCCAAACAGGTAGTAGATGTGTCAGTGTTACGGAGAACATCCCTTTTTGTGCTATTAGGTATCTCTACCCTCTCTCCAGCCTGTCTCCATCCCACAGCAGCTGGGGTCTGGCTAATCTACTGCCCACCACTGTCATCAGCATTCATACCTAGCTGCTGAATTGAATGGCAAGTGACTGTTTTTCATTATACTTCTCAGGAGTGGCAACTGAGTCTTTCCAGAGTTAATTAACCTACACAAGCCCATAAAGGGCCAGCAATAGACTTAATATCAAGAATGCACCTCCTGACCCCTCTTCTTCTGATCTATGTTTCAATTATTAACCTGGGTTCTTGAAAAGGACACATACAGCTCTTATCACACCAATTCTGTGTTAGTGAACAGGCTTTTAGTTTCATTTGCGTAGCTAAAGCACACTATGAAAAAATTTTCATTTTTTATAATGCTCAGCTTAACTGAATTAATTGTTCTAGTTACCGTACTCCTAATTTTTATCCAGCTGATTAGCTGGAGAAAAATCCAAATACATTTCGAATTATAAATCTTTCATGATTTGGGAGATTTTATACAAATGTACATTTGACAGTGCTAATTTAAAGCAAATATCAAAGTTGATTAAACATTCTCAAGATAAAAGGCATAAACCATTGTATTGTGTTATAGATTTAACCACCAATAATAAGCTGATATAAACAGAAATAATTTTATGCTCATTTTTAAAAAGTAGTTCAATAAGAAATATCCAAGAAGGCCTGTAGAAGTGGGTCAAGAATGTATGCACAAAACATTTGTATTCTTTACTGTGTAAACACTAATTTATTTATTGAAATAATATACTATTAAATATTTATTAAATAAATTAGCATTTTTCTGAACTTCCCTCCAAAATCATTAACGTGGTCTGTGGCTATTGCTATAGCCAGGGCTGTGATTGTTTCCCATGTCTGTTTTCCAATTGTTAGCTAAGTACTTATTCACCAAGCACCATCCCCCAGAGTTTAATCTAGCTGTGCAGCTATTCTCTGGTAAGCTAGTGAAGTAAAAGGTTTTTGAAAATCATGGAACTCTAATTGAACCACACTGCTCATGTTATCCAATTCCCTTATTGGCTGAGTCGGAAAAGAGGTTTGGTGAGTTACTCAGCACTTTGAAACTAGCATTATCTTTTACATCAGGAAAAAAAGGGTTTTTTTTCCTTTTTTAATGTGATGTACAAAGTTATTCATTGGAATATAACTTCTTTGGGAAGAATTTTAGGGTCTGACAATAAGATCATAAGTCTGAAAAATAAACACATTTTTCACATTTTGTTTAAATATGCATAGTCCTTTAGAAAATTTCATCAGGCTGAAGAAAAGGAATAAAGAGGATTGAATGGCCAAAAAGACCTAATATAAAGCTGAAGAGAGATTTATTTGTAGGTATTATTCATTCACCCTACAATTCTCAGAACCACTTGCAGGGCAAGCTAAATGCAAACAATAAATAAGCAAGGAGACAGGTAAACAGAAACAGCAGAAGTGAAAAGTACACACTGCCAAGAAAGCATTAAACTTGTCCTCCCAGCTGGAAAATGAGCAGAACACATTCAACAGCCAAGAATATGCAGCCACACGGTGCTCTCCCAGGTAATGTGCAAATGAGTCACAGCATCCAGGATGGCAGCTGCTGAAAATCTCAATTGGTCTATGTCTGAAATTTAAAGTATCGAGCATATATTTTCTCATGTTTCTATAATTTTGTTAATACTGGATAACATAATTATTTCTCTAGTAATCTCACACAATACATTAGTAAGAGCATTTTCCATATGCAATTTAATATTATTTTCCCATTTGTCATATTCACACTGAAAATAATCCTATCTGTCTCATTTACACACACACACACAAACACACACACTCAAGACTTTCTCTAGTTTAACTAGATAATGTATCCCAAACTTTTGGTATTTCATCACAGCTGCTTTTTATAAGAAATACTTTCATTCTACAAAAGTCAATGAATATATTTAACTATTGTAAACAGGGATAGTCCAGATAGAAAATTTTTCAAAAAATTCTTGAAGAATTAGGGCTACCAATTTTGAAAAATATAACCAAATATTTACGAGGAAAGCATAAATAACAACTAAAATAGCAAATTTTCCATGTCTATCTGTCATAGAGGCCAAATCTAATTTGAGAGTAGTCATATACAATTTTCTTTCTAAGATTTGTTAGTGCATTTTGTTCAAGGTAAATATAACAACCAAGAGCTTTTCTATTCATTTTTATGTTCCACACTAAATACTGAATTGTCAACTAAGAACATTCTTATTTTGTTATGACTGGATTTTATGACAGTAAATGTGCAATAAATGCTTTGAAATGTATCCCAACAACAAATAGAATTTATTTTTTATTTTTTTCATATTTAAAAGCACTTATAAAAGTAGATTTTTACTCTTAGGAAAAAATACTCTTTCCCAAATCTTCTCTTCTCCTCTTGAGCATGTATATACATGATGTTTTCATAGTTTTAATCAGAAACTCATATACTATTTTTATTTGCTGCTTTTTCACTTAGCATAATTTCACAGATTTTGCTTCAAATATTCATAGTTTCCAGATGAACACATTCTAGCAAAAAAATTGGTATCAGCCAGATTGTTTTCATACCTTCATAATTATTGTATTAATAGCTATAAAATATTCTAACACATTTTATACCATAATTTAATTAGTCTTTTTGTGATTAGTAGGCATTTGCACCGATTTCCATTTTCTATCATAAGTTAACCCTGCAATAAACATATATCCATATGGTTCTTTTTGTCATTTTTGGATTATTTCCTTAGGATAAATTTCCAATAATCAATAATGAGAAATTACTGATTTTATTACCAAAGTGCTTTTCATTTTGGTTTGCCACCAGGAGTTTAATAGATTTCCCAAACTCTGATAACATTAGATATTGCCATTTTTTATTTCTTACTAACATATTGTAAAATGATACCTCATTGTTCTCTTATGTTTTGATATTATTTTATTTATTAAATAATCAATGAAGGTAATTTTTATGTCTTGGATAAATGATAGTCCATGATACTTTAATGGAGGTTTATTGAACACTTACTATATGACAGGTGCTCTGGTGGGGGCTGACAGACATAATTATGAATAAAATGTGATTTTGACATTAAGGAGCACACAAAGTACGTATGTCAATGTCCTTTATTAATTTATAATTGAAATTTATTTTGGGCCCTTCTTAACAATCAGTTGATATTTCTATAGTATCAACCTTTTGAGGAACAGTGTCTTTAAACATCAGTTTATATACATATATATTGAGAAATTTTTAAAATTCAAAAACAATCAAAGATATGTGCAATGAAGGTACATGTGCTCACTGCCAAAAAGTCAAATATTAACTTAATAGCTATGCCAAGACTTTCTATATCAATAAACAAAATAAAAATAAAGTTCTTTTATTGCTTTTTCCCTCCCATTTCCAATTCCTTATTTTCCTAAACAACCACTATCATAAATTTGGTTTGTATCCTTCCAGTTAATTGAAAAATTAAACTTTAAATTGTAAAGATATTTTATGACTAATATATAGCATAGTTTTCTAATGACTCAAATTCACATAAATAATATTATACTGTATATCATTTTGCTTGTTGTTTTTTTACACTCCATGTTGTTTTTTTGTCAAATCCATGTCTTCTTTTTGTAAAAATCAAGATATATATAAATGTATTTAAAATGTGAATATCCCAATGCCCAGATTCAGATTGTTCAACTTTAGCATATATTTTTAAATAGCACAATAATTATTTCTTTCTTTCTTTCTTTTTTTTTTTTTAATGGAGTCTCACTCTGTCGCCCAGACTGGAGTGCAGTGGCCGCTCCCGGCCACCGCAGCCTCGACCTGCTGGGCTCAGGCGATCCTTCCACCCCAGCCTTCCGAGCAGCCGGAACTACAGGCGCGCGCTACCACGCCCGGCTGATTTTTGATTTATTGAAGAGATAAGGTCTCGCCAAGTTGTTCAGGCGGGTCTCGAACCCGCCGGCTCAGGCAATTCACTCACCTCGGCCTCCCAAAGCGCTGGATTACAGGCTGAGCCACCGAGCCGGCCAATTATATCATTTTTAATGGTTGAGTATTTTCCTTCCTTTTTCACTACGTCTAGACAAAGTTTGTGGAATAAAAAATCATTTTAACTATAAATTAAGGAGGAACAATGTATGTATTTAACATATATGTCAACATGGAATTAGCATATCTAATTAAACCAAACTAGAAATTAAAAGCCGAAATAGTTCAGTTCTGCTGGTACAAATAGAATGAACAATTACCATTTAGGAGAGGAAAAGCCAGGAAAAAACAAATGAGTAACAAGATTTTGTTGAAATGAACATGTCTCCAAATTTCCAATAGTAGGCTGTCTAGAGTGTGACTTTTCGTGGCTGGCAAAAAAAAACAAAACTATTTGCAGATACATTATGTCAACCAAGCAACACGGAAAAAGAAGAAAAAAGAAAAAGATTTTTACACAGACATGTCGTGTAGAAAGCAGTTTTCCCTGCTGCATATGCCCATCATGACCTAGATCTTGCAAATGGTGGTTGTTATAGTGAAGATAGATGAACTGGTAAGCGTTTTGTACTGCTCCCCTCAAGATATAGACTGAAGGTAGGTGTTGTGTACTGCCCCTCAGACTGACATAAGAGCACTGATATTTTTAGTGAGTCGAGTTATTTATCACCATTTTTCTCACTGAGTATATTCATTTAGATTTAGAAAGAACCCCATCCCAACTTCACTTTCAAGCAGCTCAGGCTCTTATTTAAGTTTCTTCTCCCCACACCACCTCAATATGTATTCCTCTTCTATCAGCACAGTGCCTGAGTTCACAACATTAGTCACTTGGTGTTTAGTCCTAATAATTCCAGTCAAGGGGAAAATCTGTCTGAAAAGGGATACAATACTTGAGTCCATTACCATACATTAATTTCATTCTTTAGTAGGATTTCCATGATGTCACTTAAAAGATCTTTGAAGGATGGCATAGTTGGAAGTTAATTTTCAAAAGATAACAAAGAACACAAAACTCTAGAAAGAAATTCCCCAAAACTTGTTTTCTCTGGAAATGTCTAAATGCTGCTAATGGGATTCCATTAGGAAGTACAGTAGAATGTAGCTTGCTCTTCATAAAGTTATGAGACATGTTGCCATTTTAAAAATTCCGAGAAATCTTCTAGCAAAAAAAATATTTTTTTTCACTTTTCTCAATTTACCATGAATGAAAACTGTAATAACAGAATGCCTGTTGACAAACAAAATGAAACTCCACAGTTGGTGAAATGGAATGCGTGACTCTCACAACAGGGTACAAGCTCTTTGATAGGGTGATTGACAAGGTATAAGATAGGAAAGTTTGAGACTCAATGACAAGGGTAGATCAGAATGCATATGCAACTAATTATTTCTAATTAGAAATACCCTCCAAAGTATAAGATCCAGCTTTAAAAGTATTAAAAATTAAATACACTTTGTCATATGTAATCATGTTGAGTGTAGCTTTTCCTGATGAGGTGTAATCAGGATGTGATAGGAAAACACACGAAAGTTAGTCTCACAAGTCCTACATTTGAGTTCTTGTTCCGTCAATTATTAGCTATATGATGTATATAAAATTTATAATTTTAAAGTTCTATGTAAATGTAGGACATTATTATAATCTAATTGTAGGTACATTCTCAAGATAACCAAATCTTTATATGTTCCCACAAATAAATGAAATGTGCAGAATATTTTAGGATTGTTGACTTTACTTTCTTTTTTCCCCAGTTTGGGGCTATAATGAATAAAGCTTGTATGAACACTTTATATCCACTTTTTTGTGTACACATTTTTGTTAGGTATATTATCATATTTAATGGATTTTTTATTTCATTCAATTTTCAAGCTTTTCTGTCTCTCACAGGATGCTAACTTCTGGCCCAGTCATCAATTTGGATTATTTTCTATTGCTTCAGTAACATTTAATGCAATTCTGATTTCTCTTTTGGTTTTTAAAAATTGAAAAGTTACTTCTGAACGTCATAAGAGCATATGTTGATTGATTTTTTCTTTTAATGATGTGAATAAAACAAATTTATTTTAGCAATCATATGTCCACGGAAAAATACCTAGTTAAGATATTCATTGCTGCTTTTCTTATTATAGCTTCAAACTCGGGGCTAAGTGGGAATTCATTAATAAGAGGGTGAATAACTACATTATGCCACATTCATACAATGTAGCCCCATAAAACAATAAAAATAAATCTATCACTAGTACACACAACATGAATGAATCTTACAGATATTAGTTTGAATGAAAGAAAGCATGCATAAAAGAGTACTTACTGAGTAATTTCTCTCTCTTTGAAATTTAAGAATTGGTAAAAACTAAGTGTTAGTGATAGAAGTCAGAAAAGTATTCACCTCTGGGAGTGGCAGGGTGGGGAGTGAGGATGACTGGGAATTGCAATAAGGGAAAGCCACAGGACACGAAAAGTGTTTTATATGTCATCAAGATGGTGGTAACCAAATATACACATACAGAAAAATGCATTGAGTTATACAATTAACATAAGTGCATTTTGTGTACTTCACTGTCTATACGTCATCATTCCATTTAATGCATTTTTCTTTATAATCAGAAGATTCATACCATTCCTATCTACTATTTATCAATAGCACATCTAAATTCTAATTTTTTTATATTACGTATATTCCTTTAAAAATAATTGATTACTTCCATGGATTCTACATAGTACCAGAAACTGAGGACTCAGCAGTGAACCAGCATCCATGGTTGCTGCCCTCAGACAAGACTCAGCCTAGAAGGAATGACAGTAATGGATGAAATAATTAGAAAATGACAAGTGTACAAACGGGAGTGTGAAAACCAGGGTACTATCTGAGAGTTCAGGAAAGGAAGTATCATTTAACTAGGACATCAAGAATGAACTGAATCTAACTAGATGAGGAGAGTTTGCTAGAGGGAATAGTATGTGTGAAAAGTCCTGAGGCAAAAAAAAGTGTTCTCAGCATTGAGACAGAAACTTCTGGAGCAGAGAGAGTCAGTGGAAAGTTGCTGAGAGGTAAGCAGGGGCCAGAGACATCCTAAGTCAGTCAGCTAGTATGATGCAACTGTTCAGATACGAAAGACAATTTCAAATTAGTGATTATTTCAAATTTGCTCAGATCTGCTACAGTCTTATATCACTGTCAACACCCAATTGATTATTTTATAGTGGTTGTCTGGAATTGAGAACATACGAATTAATATGGATAAATGGTTATGAATCTTATTTAATAACCTACCTGGCAATCTCCAGAGACTTCATGATTAAATAGAGATGGCAGGAGATGCATTACTTCATGTTAGAAAAACAAAAACAAAAATAAACCAACTAGCAGCACAGACTAACACAGTTGTATACTAGGGATTGCATTGTGTCAACTTCTGCTATATAAGAAAGTACATATGTACCATATTTTTAATCACAATTTTTAAAAGCATGTTTTAAAAATATCCTGATAAAATTTTTTGTAGAGACCCTGAGGCACCCAGTTTGAAAATCACTGGTATAGACTAAAGGATTCTGGCTTAGATTCTAATTATGAATCTCTCTATATAAATTTGGGCAAATCACAGAATTCTTTTCCATCATTTATAAAATAGTGGCTACTCTGCATTCCAACTGTATTGGTCTCAGATGCTTATATAGCGCAGACTCTATTGTTCACCTACATTGCCCTAAGAACACCAAACTTCTTTCAGGTGGCATTAGCCCAGCTCTATGGCCTAATTCTTGATTGGTCAAAGTCTGTCACGGTAATCTCATGCTCTGTGGCCAGGTACTCACCTTCCCAACCTCCTTTGCAGCACAAAGTTTCCATGTCACCCAGTTTTAGAAAATAAGTTGCAAGGGAGAAATTCATGCAGAGGCTTCTGAGGAATATTATCCTCACTTAAAAGGGGGGAGAACCCTTGAAAAAGAACCCACTTCCTTCCTTCCTCCCTTAATTGCTATCACCTGAGGATATTTTACTCAGTGCCACTGCAGTCACTGCATGAGTATGAGGAAAAAGGTAAGAGAATTATAGACATGTCCACCCAGTTTTCTGAAACCAAGAAATTATCAAACCACCACTAGCTTGGCCACTTTACACATGGTGTGACTTCTCTTCGGCTTAGATTTCTCATCTGAAAAATTGGAATAATAACGAACCTTACATTAAAGGGGTGTTAGTGGTATGAAATCATTTAAGATATATGAGATGATTAGAATACTGCCTTATACATTGTAAACACTTTCAGTGTTTGTCATTTTCTTCCTCTTCATCATCGTAATATCTTTCTCTTCTATTCGGAGAATTTTAGGACAGATATAAATTATGTCAAATTCAATTCATAGCAAATAGTACCAAGGGAGACACTAGAGATTTCTCTGCTTTTATGTGATTGTAGTTATTGATTTCTTAGAGGTGCTTGTGCTGAGAGCTTATCAGCTGCTGTGAGTTAACTAGATTGTCCTTCCAAATTTCAGGCCCCTCTCGGAGAGATCTGGTCACCATTTATGAGCCCTGTGCTATGTACTAAGTTAGGTGTTGTATGCATGATATACATTTTAATGGTCATTGAATCCCATGATGCTGATAAATGGTTGAGGAAACCAGCCCTCTCTTTTAATAGTTTTTTTTTTAACAGTTAAGGAAACAAATCCTCTTTTTTATAGTTGAGGGAGAAAACCAAGATTCAGAGAATTTGATGAGTTTGCTTCAGGGTCTGGAGAGAGTCAGTGCCAGAGGATAAACAATCAAGTCCAGGCCCTCTCCAGCATAGCAGCGCACTAATGAATGCACACCCAAACTTGGCTGGTAGCTGAATGAGGGGAATCAGCTCATAGAGAGGCTGATATGATAGTCCAGGCCTGATAGATGATCTCCTGGTTCACATTATTGCCACCACTTTAAAGAAATGAAAGACTGGGAAGAGAGGCATAGAAAGCAAGAGGGAATATCATTTTCATTTCCTGGTGTCTTTAAATTGGGTTCTCCATTTTGAAAGATTGAATATTCAGAAGCTTCCCCTCATGCTCACCTTTTCTCTTTTCTCTTTTGCTCTTCCTCAAAGCTCAATTCATCTACCAGGTTAGACACAACCTTGATGGCAGATGAGTACACCTTATAGCCATTTCCATATGCAAATGATTTATCTCAAGTTTAAATATCTATAACTATTTTCAGTGATTGATAAGTATTATAGAAGTTCCAGTAGCCCCTCATTTATCTATTAAACACATCAACTCAAGAGATATGAATAGATTATGCACAAATACTTAAAATGAGAGTAGAAAAGAATTGGAGTTATGACTGGGAAATAAGATCAGGGATGATGTAGCTATTTACATGCAAAGCCCCCCCCCCATATGTGAAGTATAAGTAAGAAATCCAAAGCATAGCTAGGCAGGGCTAGTTTTTAAAATCAAGACCTTAATAAGTTACCAAAGTAGAAAGAGCATTTTTTGAGCAGAAGGTGATTTGCCAGCATGTATCCTAAGAGAATCACTGGGTGTGAAATACAAGATTCAATTCAGTCATTTATTTTTGAAAGTGCAACACATCTTAGAAAGTTGAAGACGACCTCGAGATTGTTGTCTAGTTATGGGGATTATATCAACTTTCAGGTCCCCAAAATTAGGGAAAGAGCAAGAATGTAAGTCATACACCCTTGCCTGTGCCCAGAGAAGGGTAAGGTGAGCTCCAAACACCCCAGTTAGCGAATTCTATCTTCTTTAATCTAGCTATTGCTTTTAAAATTCAGCTGATCCAACCCAAAGGTCTTCCCCTTGTTGAAAGGTGCATCGGTTCCTGAAAACATAGTAACAGTCCCATCTGTTCCCTCCCCTGGTCTTCTCTAGCCTCTTCCTGGTACCATTGGTTTAGCTAAATTCTTCGACATGTTCCTGTTTAAGCCAGACTCATCATGGAGAGACACAGATGGATTTTGGAACCTGTTTATTTAGGTAAGTTTTTACATGTTTATATGTTGTCTTGATCCCTAATGCATGCTGAGATACAGATTGTACAACCAAACTTTCTCCTTCTTCTCTTCCTCCTCTTCCTCCTCCTCCTCTTCTTCCTCCTCTCCCTCTGGCCTGTCTTTCTTTTCCTTTAGTGAAGACTTCTGTAAAAAGGGAAAATAAGAGTATAGACTAGAAAAGATAGAACCAAGGTTAATTTTTCATGCAAAAATGTAAAATGTACATGACACAGATTCTGTACACCTGTGAGGTGGTTAGGGACATAGATTCTGGATCTAGGCTGCCTGGATATTAATTTTATTTCCACAATTTACGTTGTCAAAGTTATTTAATTTATATGTGATTTGGTGTCCCTGTCTGGTGATGATAACATTATTTACCTCATACTGGTTTTTGTAGCTTAAAGTAATCAAAAAATGTAAAAACAATTGCATAAGGACTTCACATATATGTTTTCTGAAAGTGTTAGCTCTTACTAGAGGTAACAATAATTATTGTCATTATTACATTGGCTCTATAGGTACAGAGGATGTGACATTTACTTTGGGTCTGCCCGATTTTTAGTAAGCCCAATATCAGATTTTCTGATTCATTATAGAAACAGAGAAGGGAGTTAAAATCATTCAATACATACTAGCACTATTATTTTACTTTAAAAATGCTCTTAAAGGGTTTCAAAGTCATCAGAAAAAAATTGTATATAAAAAATACACATTCTAACACATTTATTTATATTGCCTAAGAGATTTTGCTTTTTGAAAGTATTTGGATTTCCAGAGGTATTTTCATTTTTTTAATGGATTGCTTTTCAAAGTACTTTTAAGTAAGTTTTATCACTACATTTCTTTATGCATGATTAAGAAACAAGAGTGATTGGATTTATCTTAGAATAATGGCTTATGGAGTATCAAATACCAGAATTATCACAACTACCTACTACAACACCAAGTATACAGTTTCATGAACAAATTCCTATGGGTCTACTTTAATGGCAACCTTACCACTCTAAAATTATTAATAATTATATCTTCAGTAGTTAAGCAGCCACAGTGAAGAGTTCCTTTTTATCCAAAAATTAAAAATAAAAAAATTCTGAATTAATTCCTGGCGGTCAATTACTTAAAAATGGCTTGGCAGTTTTTAAGTTTTTAACTACAGTCACAGCTGCTGGACTGAATAATTTAGTTCAAAGTTCAAAAAAGATACTATTTTATAAGGCAATATTTTGCTATCTGAAATTTTCCAATAATAATATTCAGTTGCATTTTCCTCTTATTACACCACATGCCTATAACATAGGCAAAAGCCTTCATTCATTCATTCATTTACTCAACAAGTATTTTTGAGAATGTACTATGAGACAGGCACTGTACTAAGCCCATGGGACAGAGAGGTGAATTAGACATAGGGTAAGTGCTCTCACAGAGCTTACCTCAGCCTCATGGGCAGGCAGAAAGGAAACAGTTTCCATATAGTCGAGAGTGATATGGCCCATTGGGGCAATACAGTATACTGTGGAGCTCTGGATGGTGATACTAAAATACATATTGGGGAGGAAGGGACATAGAAGCTGAAGTCTGTAGAGTATATGGCAATTAGTCAGAGAATGATGGGGGAATAGGTGGGGAGGACAGTAATTCCAGCAAATTAAGTACGTGCAGTAAGAGTCACATACAAGACTTTACAGACAGCTTACAGCCTAGAGTTTCTCAGTGAGTTTAGAAGACTACAAAGCACTTGCTTAGACATCTGTCCCAGTATAATACATAAAAGAATCACTCCCCTTTAAAGCAATTCACCAAAAGAAGTGAATTTCATAACTGTAACACACAAAAAGGGGGATTTGCCTCTACTTACTGAACACAGTAAATAACAATACACATATCAGTATCTCCTCCTAGGAGCCCAGTTGTATACTAAGTGTAATTAAATAAAACTACACACTTAAGTTCTAATAAGGAAAAGATAACATATCTCTGAAAAACTGTAGTCAAATTTATATGTATTAAGGAATAAGAAAATGGCATATGAACAGGGTGATCATTCAGTTTTCCCAGGATAGTTCTAGTTCATACCTGCTATTCATGTATAAATATTAATAGTGCCTACTTTCACTCTTAAAAGTAACCTGGGTTGTACAATAAATTATATATAATGGTTCAGAAAAGGTGTGGTCACTGTGGACTAGGCTGTTGTGCAAGGTTTCACAAAGCCAGTGGGACTTGTAGTGGAGTTTAATGGCAGGGTGGATTCATTAAGATGAGCCACCTTACAGCTGAAGGTCAAACACCAGCCTAGAAGTAGCTGCTGAGAGCTCACCATTTTCTATAAAGCCTCTTCATTCATTTACTTTCGCATTCATTCATTCAACAAGTGTTTATTGAGCACATACTCTGTACCAGGCACTGTTTAGACATTGGGTCATAAAGCTTATATTCCAGTAGTGGGGGTGGGGAGAATGTGAATTTTGTTTTAATAACCCGGATATTTTCATATAGTGATAAGGACTTTGAAGGAAATTTCAAAGGGAGGCGTGTTAGTGAGTTACTGGAAGGTGTCTTCTCTAGAAGAGGCTCTCTGAAGATCTGGCCTGTGGATTATTCTGAATAAGAAACAGTAGCCACCAATGAAATGAAGTGAGGAAGTGTTTAGGGTGTGAAGAAAAGTGATGACCAAGGCCCTGGAGCAAGAATGAGTTTGAGGTGTGGCTGGTAGTAACAGTCAAGAGCTCTTTTGTCATGGAATTAGGCCAGTCAAGTAAGGTGAGGTATTGCCATCCAGAGAGAGAGGTTTATGTCAAGTAAACAATAAACAGACAAAAGGCATAACCGGAATCATGTTTTTGAAAGGTCACGTTGGCTGTCTCTTGGGAAACAAAATATAGGGAAGCCAAGAGGAAGCAGGAGACCAGTAGGGACACAAGAGAAGGAAGCTGCTTAGAGAGAGTGGTTTCAGTGGAAACAGAAACAATTAATGGATTCACATGTTTTGGAGGTAAATTGACAGGGTTAAAGCTAGAGGGCGAGAAGTTGGGAAGTGAGAGGTGAAGAGAAATGAGAGACTTCCTGGATTTGGCATAACATTAGCTGTGTAATACATGATTATAATTATTAAAATGTAAGCACAATTCCACTTCAAGTGTCCACTCATGGTTTGATCAAAGAGAAACTAATTTTGACATAGGAAAATACTGATTGATACTATAAACTTGTAGAACAAAGTCCATGTCAAATTCATCTTTCTATCTCCTACAGTGCTATAAGGTGCCATACGCATAGCAAATGCTCAAGAAAATAAAATTGAATGAATCAGAGCCTTTTCTATTAATTTTTCAAGATATTTCAGTCACCTGGGGGAATATAAAGTAATTTTATTGCTCGATGACTAGTTAATCTGTTCTTTCATCTTTCGTTCCTTTACTCCTTTAACATCTATCTGTTTAGTACTTAGTTGTGCCAGGCATTGTGCTAAGAAGATATGTGAGTTACACAGTGCCACTGCTAGGGTCGAAAAGAATTTGATGACAACAAATTATAAAGCAGGATCTGCACCTTGAAGAGATTATTCTGACTGCTGGGGGCCAAAGACTAGACAAGGAAGGAGCCCAGGCAAGGAGTGGTAGCTGCCCCTATACTCTTTACAGCCAGTCCACATTTCTTAACAAATGTAGAAATATAGCATGGAGCTGGGCTCGGTGGCTCAGCCTGTAATCCCGCGCCTTTGGGAGGCTGAGGTGAGTGAATTGCCTGAGCCCGCGGGTTCGAGACCCACCTGGGCAGCGAGACCTCATCTCTACAATAAATCAAAAAATCAGCTGGGTGTGGTGGCGCATGCCTGTAATTCCGGCTACTCGGAAGGCTGAGGCGGAAGGATCGCTGGAGCCCAGCAGGCCGAGGCTGCGGTGGCCGGGAGCGGCCACTGCACTCCAGTCTGGGCGACAGAGTGAGACTCCAACTCAAAAAAAAAAAAAAAAGAAATATAGCATGGTCTAAAAAATTGCTTTGGGGAACCTTTGGATGAAAAAAGAAAAAAATATGTAATATAGACAAGCAGCTCAAGTAGTTGACTTTCAGATTTCAGATCTAGGGTAACATAGTCAAGTCCTCCCAGAGAGTCCTAACCCCCCAAAATCTATACTTTTTGCAATTTTACTATCAAAGAAACAGCTGAGACAATGCTATTATTTTTTGTTAACTTTAATGACTTTTTTACATTTTACATTTTAAGTGTAATGCATATTCATTGTTTTAAAAATTAGGAAATGCAGAAAGCAAGTAGAAAAAAAAATAACCTTTAGCATCTTCCCATAGATTTGTTATCACACTGTTTACACAATTTTATTGACATTTATGTTCACCTAATATTATAATATAATCATGAGAAATAAAAGCTGCGTCTTTATGATGTTCAAGATCTCAAGTACTACCATTCCTCCTATCAAACCAAATATTTGGTTCATATATGATAAAGTGTAGGTCTCCTATGAGTTCTGGCTTTGGCAAACTTTCAGAATATCTATTTATTTTCATCCTTGACAGAAAAATCTGAGCTTATCTTGCATTCATAAAAGATTGCTGTCTCATTGGGAAGGGCATGTGAAAAGCTCCCAAAATTTTTGACAAAGCAGATTTCTTTTAAATAGCTGAACTGACCATGTATGTCATTCAAACATCTAC
Organism: Carlito syrichta; assembly: GCF_000164805.1. Classification (NCBI taxonomy): domain Eukaryota; kingdom Metazoa; phylum Chordata; class Mammalia; order Primates; family Tarsiidae; genus Carlito; species Carlito syrichta. The sequence goes on along the minus strand of NW_007245800.1, from coordinate 103,338 downwards.
ATTGTGATATTCCAAACATAACATCTAAGTCGTGTTACTATTTCCAAATATAAGAATTTTGATAAGTCCGGGAATTCCGTATATGTCATTTTATTTACTAAAGTGACTCCAGTTTTAAGAAATTGCCAGCCAAATGACAGTCATTCTAGAAGTACTTTTCCTTGTTCAGGTTTAAGGAGTGGGGTGGGTTTGAATAACAACATCATTTCCTTTGCCCAAGAAATAAATGAAATTGCAGTATGCTAAGTTGCACATATTTTTCATTAGCACTTAGCTACCGTGTCTATACTAAGAACCATTTATCTCATACATTTTTTTTTCTTTTCAGATAAAACTTTCAAATGCTTACATTTCATTGCCTGTTGGTTGATTGGATAATTTGAACATCAAAGGAAACTTTCATTTAATTTAAGCCGTAAAGTTGTCTTTTGCTTTATTAACTCTCGATCAATAAACAAGCAATTTGGAAATGTAATCAGGAAATGCTTCCGATTGGCTGACAATGTATCAAAGCCAGGCTTCAAGGCAACAGCAGGCTGTAACAAGCAGTTTATTACCAGTAGCTGTTACTGACATTAGTCAAAACCAAGAAAGATAAAATGGAATAAGAAATGTAATGCTGGAGGAGCCTTGGGCGCTGTGTTCTCTTCTTCCTTTTGAAAACTGCAAGCCTGTCTTTGATATGATAACAAATATAAACTGTTTAAAAACACCAAATGCAGAAAAACTGAGCCTAGCCTGTCATGGAGTTAATCCATTCCAGAGTGACACACAAATAGTGTAACATCCAGCAGATATATGTTATGGAAATATTTTGAATTGGATTTACATGTAGTGAGCAAATTGGAACTTTTGATTTTTACCAGATATTGTAATATGCATGTTCTCATATTAACGGAATGTAATCCTATTTGAAGATAATGAGTTTTCAACAGGCTCTGCAATTGGAAGCTACGTGAAAAAAATTGTTTGGTTTTTAACTAGAGAGGGGTGAAGAGAATTGGACCCTAAATTTGCAAGGTAGCCTCACTTTCTATCAGTCGGCAGCATGTTATTTTGCCCTCGGTTACTGCTTACCAAGAGATTTCTGGGATTGATGGGTTTTAGGCTTTTTTCCCCCTTTATCTCTGGACTGTCCATTGCCAGGGGGAAATAGCAAAGTACAGAGCACTTGACAGGGATTTTTCTTTGCTCACATCACTCCTTACAGTCATTCTAAACAGGCTATGCATATATTTCATACAATTAAAAAAGGAGGGGGGATATCCTTTACCGTTGTTGGTTAGAAAACTCCTTTAGATATTGAGTACAGATTCACAGAATTATTTTTCATTGCACTCAGAAAATTATAAGCCACACTGATAGCAAAATCAAATAGACTTAACACAAAGGGGAGATAAAAAGAACCGAGAAGGGATTCTATTTTTTATTGCTTTCAGAGGCATTTCTGCCTTGGTACATCGGCCATGCTGAGCTCAGCTACCTTTTCATCACCATGTCAGGAGTCTCCCTCATAGAGAAGTTAGAGATCTCCATATTTCAAAACAAATAAAATATATATTGTTTGATGAAACTTTGCTTTAGGGGCCTATATTTCAAAATGAATCTATGAGATCTGACTGGTGGATTCTGGTAGGGTTACTGACCGTAATCTCCATCCGCTTTTTCCTCCAATAACCAGGAAGATTCAATAGTAGTTTGCTCTCAATAACTAGCTGACCACCTGCCCAAATGGTCCTCAACATAGAAACATCTACTGAAGCATTGCAAATACTCTTCTTAGGTAACTTGTGCCTAATTTGATGTATGAGTGTTTCAGTTTTAATTTGATTACCTCACTATTGAGCACATGGTAAGCATCTCAAAAAATTCTTTTAGATTGTTTTCTGCATACAAGTTCAGAATGTATGGCGTAATTCAAAATCAATTCATATGTTTTACATATTAGTTATCAATTTTTATATTGTAACGGACTCCTTTCATTATGAAAGTAAACCCTCTAAGCTGACTTGGCTATTTGGTTTCAACTGACATCTGCCTTTGAATAGATTTAAACAAGCTCAAAATTTGGACTCATTTGGCATACTACAAATATTAGAAAAAAAATCATTGTATTAGTGATTGCAATTCAAAGTTTCATGAAGCCCAACAATTCCAGGTATCATTATTTATGGTAGTATTTATAGTAGCCTTATTTTATTATTATAATAATGAAAGGTATTTTGTAGGACTTTGCAAATCACATTTTGAAAAATAAACAATAGTTTATTTGAAACTAATGTATAAAAATAGCATCACAATAAAATATTATACATAATTGCCCATTCAAATGATAAATGGATTTTTAAAAATCAATTTCCAATTCACAGACAGAATACTTTCAGTATTTTCATGACCCCACTGAAATTAAAAATGTTTGTTCTTTCAGAAGGAACAATAATAAAAGTCTCTTTGGCTTTGTAATGAAGGGTGAATAAGCAGTTCAGACTCAGAGAGCAAAAGACATTGAAAGAAGGAAGTAATAGCCAGACTTGGTGGCTCAGCCTATAATCCCGCGCTTTGGGAGGTTGAGGTGAGTGGATTGCCTGAGCCCGTGGGTTCGAGACACACCTGGGCAACTTGGTGAGACCTCATCTCTACAATAAATCAAAAACTAGCCGGGCATGGTAGTGCTTGCGTGTAGTTCCAGCTACTTGGAAGGCTGAGGCAGAAGGATTGCCGGAGCCCAGCAGGTCAAGGCTGCGGTGGCCGGGAGCAGCCACTGCACTCCAGTCTGGGCCACAGAGTGAGACTCCAACTCAAAAATAAAAAAAAAGAAAGAAGGAAGTATTTACCACTAATGAATAATACACATAATACACCAAGAAATAGAGAGAGTGCCACCATGTACTTGGGCCTGTTTTCCATGCCTACTGTGCATGTCACATAACACCTATTGATATAAATAGAAATATGTAGAAGTAAAAAAAATATTTTAAATAGGCTTATCATTCATCTATTAGTGCCTGAAAACCAAAGAAAATACATCAGCAGTTTAACAGTTTTGGAAGGTTTTTCTTTCTTTCTTTTTTTTAAGATTGATCCCAAAAAATATCTATATGAGGTTATTTATATCATCTGCAGCTTTTTGCCTCTAAGACAGAGTATGAGAATATCAATGTTGAAACAAAACTTGAGAGGGGAAACATTAAATATTGTGAAAAGAATAGTGTCGATTGTTTAAAGACCAAGGGCAGTACAGTGCTGGAGAGAAAGAAGAGGCACAAATGGTGTCATTTATTAGTTCTAGAAGATTACGTTGCATTTCACTGCTTTCACTATGCTTAATAGAGAGTGAAGCAATTTGTTATGAAAGTGGTTTGTCTGGGATAAGTAGGAGTGTTGAGGCAATGACTATGAAGATTACTTTGTAATATTCTCACTTGTGTATCTAAGAAATAAAAAAAAAAATTCCCCAAAACATTAAAATCTCTTAAAGTATTCTGTCTTGTTTCTCATTTATGAAAAAATATAATTGCAGGACCACTTCATTTTAGGGAGAAGAACTCTTCAAGGCAGTCCCTTTGTAAGTAAGACTTACCTCCATGCCACTGGTTCCATGAATTATGACTGAATGATGCCAAGGAACAATTGGGTTGCATCCTTTTGCTCACATATAAAATATGAAGGTACTAATAGATTAATGTACAGAAAGTTTACAGTACAGAATAAATATAGTACAAAGCTGGACACATCTAACCTAAAATAATAATTAAATAGCATATCCAATACTTAAAAATATTGCCGGGCTCGGTGACTCAGCCTGTAATCCTGCACCTCGGGAGGCTGAGGTGAGTAGATTGCCTGAGCCCGTGGGTTCAAGACCTGCCTGGGCAGGCGAGACCTCATCTCTACAATAAATCAAAAAATTAGCCGGGCATGGTAGCACGCGCCTGTAGTTCCAGCTACTTGGAAGGCTGAGGCGGAGGGATTGCCGGAGGGCAGCAGGTCGAGGCTGCGGTGGCCGGGAGCGGCCACTGCACTCCAGTCTGGGCGACAGAGTGAGACTCCAACTCAAAGGAAAAAAAAAATATTGACGATCTAGACCTGAGAGAAAGGGAAGAATGTAAGATGATGCCCAAGGGTCTGGTTGGGAAAAAAGTGTCAAAGAGGGTACCATTTGCTGTGATGACGAAGATGAAGTCAGGAGAAGTTGCAAGTACAAATAAAAACTTATGTTTTTGACATGTTATTGGACATGTTATTTTGGGACTTCTAGAAGTCACTCTGGTCCAGATGCTGATATCATAAAGGCTGCTAAAAACATTAGTAGTCAGAGGAAAATGCTGAAAGAGAAATATTAATATGGTATCATCTGCATGGAGTTAGCATAGGTCATAGGTTATTAAGGGGAGGGGCAGAGAGAGAGAAAAGAGCTCAGAGACAGGTCTTGAAAAGCCCCACATGTAGAGATTGATAGGGAGAAGAGCCGGCAAAGGAGATTAGGAAGATACCACCAGTGAATGAGAAATAAAGCCACCAGAGAGGAAGGTTTCTCCAAGAACATATTATGGACTATGTTGAGTGGTGCTTAGAAAAATAAGGACAGAGAGGTGTTGGCTGACTTTAACAACATGGACATCTTTGGTATCTTTGAGGAGAATGATTTCAGTATCGTGCCAAAGTGGATACCATGTTGGAGTAAATTGAATAGAGTCTCTAGGAGGAGAAGTTGTAATTGCACAGAAAATGGTGAGAAAACTTTTCTTTGACTTTTGTTTAAAGATAGGAGATAGAAGGGACTGTTTACATGCTACTGGGGATGTTCCAGTATATACAAATGCATACTACGAATGAGACATTAACAGAAAATGGTAAATAACTGAGAATGTAGGAAATGATGGAAATCAGGCTTGATATTGTAGGTGGACTATTTGCATCATTGCAACAAGGAGGAAGAAGGAGATGGTTGATGCAGGGAACACTGATTAATGCCAACAATAATGAGTGTGTGTGCATGCATGCACGCACACACACACATGCAACATTCGCACACACACCTGCATGCATGCTATAGTCATAACTATACTTTGAAGAAATCTTAACCTCAAAAATTAAAGTATATAGAAATGGTTTCAATGAGGAAAAAAGGGGTTAAAGCAACTAGGTTGTTTCCATTGTAAAGGGAACCTTTACATAGCTCTGAACTAAACACCATTGAGCAAATGCAGGTTTTTGATTACTTCCAGCTATTGCATCTGAGTAATGACCTTTATTTTCAGATCAACATTTTATTAAAACAGAACTTCTTATTGCTCTCTCACCCTTAGGACCTATTATAATAATAAATAATGATTCTCAAGTGTACTCCACAGATCCCTTCTGAAGATCTTTCAGGATTTTGAGATGTCAAAACAATTTTTGTAATAATAATAATACCTTTCTTCTTTGTTGTTTTTTTTCACTGTGTTGACATTTGCACCCATGGTGCAAAAGTCCTAATGATGAGTAATACTACTGACATCCTAGCACAAATCAAGGTATTGACACCAAATGGTACCAATAGTCACTGTGTTTTTCATCATCATGCATGCCTAGCAAACCAAACACAAAAAAATGCCCTGGATGAAGCAGTAATCTTTGTTAATTTTATTAAATAAAATCATTAATTTTATAAAATTAATGCCTTGAGTACATGACCTTTTAAATAATCTGTGTGATGAAATGGGAAATACACATAACGTAGTTTTGTTACATACTGAAGTATGATGGAATTCTCAAGGAAAGCTTTTGTGCCATTGTTGCAAGCTTAACTAACTTCCTTTTTATGGATCATGCTTGTTACTTAAAAGAAACTTTGTCAGACTAAGGATGGTTATTCAGATGTGGGTATTTGGCAGTCATGTTCTCAAAAATGATCATAATGAACAAGTAACTTCCAGAAAAACAACTGACAGCATTTGTTGTCAATAATAAAATTCAAGCTTTCCAGTGAAAACTCAAATTTGGGAAAATTTGAATTCACTATGAAGGGCTTGACAACTTACCAATATTTAAAGACTTTTCTGAAGAGATTGGTAATGATATTAGCATATGATTTCTTATCTACTGAAAAATGAAATGAGTCCACACCTGGAAGCTTAACATACTTCAGCAAATCAATATTTTTGAAATGGTCAATGTATGAAGTTACAAAATTATACATGGGTGAAAGAGCCACCTAAAGTATAAGACAAATTAATGAATTTCAATGTAACAGAGTATCAATATGTTACTGATATGTTTTCAGGTTAAACATTGCAAATAATCCCTAAGAAGCTACCACATGTCAAGTTTTAATGCAGTATCAAAGAAGAATATTCACAGTATCTGAAAAGGTTATCAAAATAAATACTTTACTCTTTTTTAACTAAATCTCTGTGTAAGGCTGGATTTTCCTCATATGATTCAACCAATGTAACTTATCACAATAAATTGAACACAGAAACAGATAGAACATTTTTTATTAAACTAGATGTGAACAAGATCTGCAAAAAAAATGTAGCGATTCCCTTTTCACCATTTTTTGGTTGTTTGGAAAATACAGGTGATTCATTTCTCATAAAAAATTTTAGTAGAGTGTACATGAAATAGAATTATTTTTAAGTGAGATGACAACAAACCTTTAAAAGATTTCTGCTTCTGATTTCTTAGATGATAAATCCCAATGGACATAGCCTACATAAACAAAAGCTCTTTGGGGTCCTCAATATTTTTTAGAGTCTAAAGAAGTGATAAGACCAAAAGTTCAAGATCCACAGCCATAACATATTTAAGCAATGTATCTGAATGATTCATGAAAGATATTTTCCCCTTTTTTATTGTTAGTGTTACTTTTATTGTTAGTTCCATATATATATCATGTTCCCTGATTGATTCTAATCTGTCCAGTTTTCAATATAATCACATTCCAGACAGTGCTTGTTGTGTTTCTATTAATAAAAAGAAGAATGAATGCTTTAATTTGTACTTTCATGCTTTAACAATAAATACATGTGTATGTTGAATGGAAAATCACAGTCCTTGTGAAAATCCAGGATACCTAAATCTCAATGCTTTGGCTGATGTTCCTGCTAGGTTGTTAGCAAGAAAACCCATGAGTAAGGCAAGAGGAAAGGTAAGAGGGGTTTGGCTTGTACTCTGCTCTTAATTGTGGTCAAATCCCTTAAACACTTTGGGTCTGAAATTTCTCCTATTTCCTTTCTCATAAGGAAAGTTGTATACGTTTTTTTCTCACCTCCCAGCCATTTGAATGTCATGCAATGCTGATAAAGATGTCACCAAACAAGCTAGTCTAAGAGTTATCCTAAGAAAAGAGAGTTGAGCAATCGAGGACAATGTCAAGATAACTCAAGTACATATACATGATGGAATATAACGCAGTCATAAAGAAGGAAAAAGTTATGAATTTCGCAGCAACTTGGATTGATTTAAGAGTCTGCAATACTCAGTGATCTATCACAGAAACAAAGAACTGAATACCACATGTGCTCACTCATAATTGGCTCCTGAACAATTATAGTAATACTACAAGAAAGGAATTGGCAGCAGTGGGAAACTGCTGGGGGTGTGGGGGGCATACTTCATCAATAAGGGTACCTGATCTCAAACCAAGTGAAATGGGGACTAAAGTGAGACCCAAACTTTTCCTGTGCAATAACTATTTGTATATTTAACCCTGAATTGTACCCCACATCTTTAAAATAAAAATTAAAAAATAAAATAAATATACTTTTCTAATAAATATTGGAATACATTTTGTAAAAAGATAACAGGTTTTTAACCTTCATTTCTTGAATGCCACAAAGATCACAGTAATAATTCTTCCAGTCACCTGTGTTTCTCTCATCTCCTTCTGTCTACAAACTCCCCATCACACACAAACTGTTTTCCTTACATTTCACATCAGAGAAGGTGAAGAGCATGCGTGGCAACCTAGTTTCCTCCTCCAGCCTCTGTAGCCTACCTTGCAAAGCTCTATTCACAATTCTGTGTACTGATTAATATTTCACTTGATCGGTTTTCCATAATTTTGAATCATTTCCCATCAAAAGACATAGAATATGTGTTCAGATTTTGTATCACTGTAAAAGAGTCTTTAAATATCATTGTTATACATATAACCATGAATAATTTTGCAATAATATCTTCATATATTCAGATTGCAGTAGGATTGTTTTCTAAGTTGTCCTATCAAATAGTTGGATCAGTTGTTAGTCCTACCAATGTGTAGTTCAACGCCTGCTTCCCCAAAACTTCTTCCATACTAGGTTTGATCAAACTTTATTATTATTATAAATTTTTTTGCTGGACTGATAGATTTCATATTATGCATATGATACTAATTTGATTTTCTTTAATTATTATGTTGTATTAATTTAAAATCATGCTTTTCATGTTTATTGACCATGTGAATTTTTAAAATTATCTATTAATGGTTAATTCCCAATGGGTTGCTAGTACTTTACTAAATGAGTTATAGAAATTATTTTCTTTAACTTTAACTTACAAATATTTTCCCAGTCTTTTGTTTCTTCTTTTACTTTAAAGTGTTTTTACCTAAAATGATATTTAAAATTTTGGTTTAGTGTAATCTATCAATATATTTTCTATAGCTTTTCAGTTTTGTCATACTTAGAGAGATCATAAGCACTCTAAACTTATTTTCTTAATCACCAAGCTTATTCCAGACTTTCAATGATTTCATTTTTTATACTCAAATTTTGGAACCAACTTGGATTCATTTTGAGTAGGGAATATGATAAAGCTCCAGTTTCATTCTTTTCCAAATGACTAACCAATTGTTCCTGTGTCCTTTATTGAATAATCCATCTTTTCCACAATGTTTTGAAAGGTTACCTTCATCATATCCTAAATTCATACGTTTTCCTCTAGCTCTGACCTCTCAGAGTAGGGAGTTCAGGGGAAAAGATAAGAAATGAAGGATGAACAAAAAAAGATGAGGTAGAAAAATCAGAATTAAAACAGGTAAAGTAAAAAGAAAATAACTTTTAGAGAAATACTAAAGATAATGGAATCATATTTTTTCTATTTTTCCTAGTTTCAAGATAATATCCTGCATTTCTTAACTAAGTCAGGGCTATTGCCATCTTATGCATGAGATTTGGATTCTCATTGTAAAAATAGCATAGGATGAATGCATGAGTACTATCTGTTGTCATTTTTCTTAATCTTGCATCTTAGTAATTTTATAGTATTGGGAAAATAAAGTGTCTTTAAAAGATCTTGGTCGAGTACAGTGGCTCACGCCTATAATCCCAGCACTTTGGGAAGCCAAAGTGAGAGGATTGCCTGAGCCCATAGGTTCGAGACCAGCCTGGGCAACTTGGTGAGACTTCATCTCTACATTAAATCAAAAAATTAAGCACATGCCTGTAGTTCTAGCCACTTGGAAGAGTGAGGCTGAAGGATAGCCTGAGCCCAGCAGATCGAGGCTGCAGTGGCCAGGAGCATGCCCCAGCACTGGAACCTGGGAAACAGAGTGAGACTCAGACTCAAAAAAAAAGATCTTATAAGTTATGGATATGCAGCACATAAAACAGCATTGCACTGCTAATATATGAAACATCCCAACACCAACATGACTACCCACTTCTATGCTGAATATTTTTGTCTCTGTTTTCAGAGAAAGCTGCTATTTTTAATGGTAGGGGGAAATAATTTGTGTGACTCCTTGAGAAAAGATTTTTGGATTCAGAAGCAAGTGGAATTACTGAGATGGACTTTCTGAGGATATGAGAATAAGGATTGCTGCTACTGGGGCCTTGATAACCCCATGACTCGGTGTTGGGAGGATACCATTTTTCTTGACTCTGCACAGAATCCAGGCTATCTGGAGTTGCAGGAACTGGAAACCCAAGAAGCATCAGCTGAGGATATCCTGGAGAAAGCATTCTATTGTCAAAGTTCTATTAAGGCTTCTCTAAGTTCTGTTTTTGGCAACATTAATTTTTTTAAAAAAATGAAAAAGGCAGGAAGGATGGCAGGAAGGAAGGAAGGAAGGAAGGAAGGAAGGAAGGAAGGAAGGAAGGAAGGAAGGAAGGAAGGAAGGAAGGAAGGAAGGAAGGGACTGAGTTGGAAGAAAAAACAAGACCAAGGAAGCTCAATAACTGCTACTGGACTTGGTCTTGGAGTCACATGGGAGGTACCTCTTTGTAGGACAGTTACAAAAAGACTAGAACAAGACCCACAGGTAATTCCTTGTGTGAAAGCAGTCAAGGAAACAGATTCTTGGAGTCACCAATATTTGGAGAATGAATGAATGAACTCACCAATGAACAGTCTTTTCTGTAAAAATCATCTTTAACACCCTAAGTGGTTGATTTTACTAGGGTTGAATATTTAAAATTTGCCAAATTAGCATCATATGCAACAAACACAGTCTTTGGAATATAGAGATAAAAAATTACTAGAGAATAGTTGGATATTTTTAAATATTTCTGGTAGCATATAATTTTTTATCATGTTTTTAACCTGTACCACTGGGGTTTGATCACTTCCTAACATCATCATCATCTTTGAAACACCAATTTTCTAGTAATTATAAAACAGGAGCCTCAGAGGTAGTAATCCTCAGCTCAGAGGTCCTAGGTAAAGTTCAGGGCAAACAGGACATGCATGTTTTAGAAACCCAGAGTCAATATTCTTTGATATAAGCAGGAAGGAAATATGGGGGGAAATAGGCTGACATCTATTTCTAACTTTCGTCTTGGAATCCCTGGTGACTTGATATCTAAGTTAGTTGCCATGAGGGAGAGACGTAAATGGATGAAGAATCAGCCCTAGTTCGGCTAGTTGAGAGAGTTCCCCTGAGAAATTCCTGCACTAGCCTACTGGTTCTGATAACACGGTGTAGGGAAATAAAATTCAGGATACCGTTCTCCACAAAACTTCAATTTATACAACTCTTGATGATTCATTACTATCCTGAGGAAACTAGGAGGAACTGTGCAATTTGAAGAGTTATTTAGGACTTACAACCCCAGAGAGACTTTTCTTAATATAGTTATATCAGAATATTGATAAATTAATTAGGTCTTTAATAACATGTTTCTGAACTTTAACGGTTTAACAAAACACCCTGAGTTCGATAATGTATACATTAATCTATATATAGGACAGATTTTAGTGCTTACAGTGTTTGAACCCAATGACCCTAAAAGAAGATGGGTATTTGATTAAACCAGGTAAATACTGCAAGGGAGGGGTGGTCTAAACACAGCTGGGGGACAATAAGGCAAGTGGTTTTTTTCTTTTATGTGAATTAATATGAATTACCTCCTGCACAAATGTTGAATAGAGGAGCAAAGGCAGTATCACTCAGAAATTGTGTTGGTCCATTTTCCCCAGAACAATGGAATTATTATGACAGAGCTAGCATAAAACAATACAGGGGAAACTCAGGTACAACCCAATAGAAAGTCTAAGTAATTTATAAAGATTTTTTTAAAAGCTGAAAAACGGCCAGGCCTGGTGGCTCAGCCTGTAATCCCAGAGCTTTGGGAGGCTGAGGTGAGTGGATTGCCTGAGCCTGCGGGTTCGAGACCCGCCTGGCCAAATTGGCGAGACCTCATCTCTATAATAAATCAAAAAATCAGCCAGGCGTGGTGGCGCGTTCCTGTAATTCCGGCTACTCAGAAGGCTGAGACGGAAGAATCGCCGGAGCCCAGCAGGTCGAGGCTGAGGTGGCCGGGAGCAGCCACTGCACTCCAGTCTGGGTGACAGTGTGAGAATCTAACTCAAAAAAACAAAACAAATCAAACAAGCTGAAAAACTACAAATGTGACTTCATTTAAAGGAAGTAGCTGTTGTTTTAATGGTTTTAAAAATGTTGAGGTTGTTCATCATTTTAAACTACCGGGAATGCTCCCGTGTAGGTGATGAAGCTGTAAAACTTCTTCCTTGTGCTAAAACAACGAATTTACGAAGCCTACACCTTGAAACGGATTTTTATGAAAATAGTCTCGTTTAAAAATAAATATCCGCCGGGCTCGTTGGCTCAGCCTGTAATCCCGCGCCTTGGGAGGCCGAGGTGAGTGGATTGCCTGAGCCCGCGGGTTCGAGACCTGCCTTGGCAGTGAGACCTCATCTCTACAATAAATCAAAAAATCAGCCGGGCGTGGTAGCGCGCGCCTGTAATTCTGGCTACTTGGAAAGCTGAGGAGGAAGGATCGCCGGAGCCCAGCAGGTCGAGGCTGCGGTGACCGGGAGCGGCCACTGCACTCCAGTCTGGGTGACAGAGTGAGTCTCCAACTCAAAATAAATAAAAAAAATCAAATGAAATGCAAAATAAAAGCAGATATCCTCCAAGACATTCATCCTGGAAGAGAAAACACTAGCTTAACATTTTAATATTGCAAAGGACTGACTGTGGATTCTTGGTGTAAATACCAACAGAGAGTCTTTTTTTTTTTTTTTTTTTGGAGTTGGAGTTGGAGTTGGAGTCTCACTCTGTCGCCCAGACTGGAGTGCAGTGGCAGCTCCCGGCCACCGCAGCCTCGACCTGCCGGGCTCCGGCCATCCTTCCGCCTCAGCCTTCCGAGTAGCTGGAATTATAGGCGCGCGCTACCACGCCCGGTTGATTTTTGATTTATTGTAGAAATGTGGTCTCGCTGCCCAGGCGGGTCTCGAACCCGCGAGCTCAGGCAATACAGTCACCTCAGCCTCCCAAAGGCGCGGGATTACAGGCTGAGCCACAAATGTATATTAAGATTTATTTCTTTTGTTGTTCTATTAGTGTTCTGATTACAAAGCTGCATGGTTTGAGTGGTCAGCCCTATTTTAGTTTTCTCACAAGTGTCTTTAATTTTAGTGTAAAATTCAATAGCCCTCAAGGTTTTCAGGAGAACATATACGACCTTCCAGCATCAACACCTATATTTTCACTTAAAAATCCCTGCTCATAGTCTCAAGTGAGCCAATACCTGGCCACTAATGGCCATCTTGTTGCCAATGGTGTGTGGTGCCTACCAGAAATAGGGGACACCTTTTGCTATTCTGCTCAAATTTGCAGCATAAGGTACAAGGCAGACTTAGTTGTTTCAGGTCTCTCAGAAACTAATTTTTACCAATTCTTTCTGATTGTTTTGAGAATGTATATGCAAGTACAAAGTGGATGAATGTGTGCCCTAAGAGGATGCCACAGTGGTGATTAGAGGTCATCTTATACATGCTGAATCTTGACTCGCACTGTATGCTCTGGCACTATCTAGAACCTCCTAACAAAAATGCTGTGTTCCCTTAGTTCATGATAGCCCACTACTTTTTCCTTTCCATTTCTGCTCCAAGAATGCAACCAAGGACAATAGTCAAGTTTGCCTGTGCAATATACTGTCAAACACCCTCTAGAGAAATACAAAACTTGGTTTATATCTAGTAGAAGAATATTTCTTAGTATAAACTGTCCAAAGAATTACAATTTTTGAAATAGAATAACAAAAGAGTTCTGAAAGGTGACAACAAAAAAAAGATAACTCTCTTTCTAACTTTCATTACAGATATTGAACTATGCCAATATGAGTGTGGGAATACATGAGTACTAACAACGGTTGTCCACTTCTATGATAAGATTGTTGGTTTGTTTCCAAATATAATTGTATAAGGAGTACATAAGGCTGTCTTTCTTCTTTGATGCTTATTTCTCCCCAGTTAAGCTTTTACATTCTATAGAGTTGCTAGAATCGTCCTCAACATGCCCTCTTCAAACCTAGATCATATATTGATAATCAGCATAAAATAATTCATGTTTTATAAATAATGCCAAAGTTGTTTCTTGATTGTCTTTTTTTATTGCTTTTCTGAGCCATGTCTGACTCTCTGATGGAAATAATTTAAAACACACTGAGAATGTCTGTAAGTTAAAAGGATAATATAGAAATGGTTATTGAATCAGCACATCAGCTGTTAGCCTTTCTATTTGCTTATCATACAATAGGAACTGCTGTTTACTTTTTGTTCTACAAAGAACAGACCCACTTTCTGTCTCCAAACAGTTAAAGGAATTAGATGAGAAATTATTCCAAATGAACTGTACATGGTTAACCTAGCTGCAGAGTATAGTTTCTGAAAAAAAGAAGAATCATCAACACACGAGGTCAAATGCATTCTTATTGAATAATAAATTGAAGCCCCAAATACTTCATGCTGTAGCATATTAGTATATACGATTCTTGTTAGCAATGCAGGAAGTACTTTAATTGGCTGAATATTTAGGAAGGGCTATTTTAAAGCTGTCCCATTTAACATCACAACATTGCAAGGATGCTCTGTTTAAATGGGTCACAAACGATATTCATATATAAAGGATAACAGACTTTTATTATACTGGTAACAATATTACTTGTTAAGATCTTTATACCTTAAAACATTCTCTGGCTTATACCACACAGTGTCATTTCATCTTCACCACACGCTTGTTGAGCAGAGGGGGGGGATAATGTATGTTCAGACATAATTTTTACATCATAAATTGACCTAATGAAAGCATCTATTTTGTAATAAAAAAGGAACATAAAAAACTACAATGGATATAATACAAACACACATACACACCGTTTGTGGCTAAATAAAAAAGCATTTGTAAACCATAAGCATAGGTCAAGTGTCTTTTGTTACTATGTAATAGAGTTAAAGCAGCCCAATATTAGAAATGAAAAAAATTACACACAAGGGCGATAATCCTTGGTTTCAGTATTTCCAAACTCTGGAGTAGTCTGGCACCAAATGTTTAGTTTCCTTACAAATTGTTGATCAATTGTTGGGGTGTGTGTGATGCGTGTGTGTGTGTATGTGTGTGTGTGTGTGTGTGTGTGTGTGTGTGAGAGAGAGAGAGAGAGAGAGAGAGAGAGAGAGAGAGAGAGAGAAGCAAAGCAATCTGGGAACTCTCAGTTGCAAAAATTGCTAAGAAAAATATTTGAAATGAAGTGGGAAATCAAAGTTTTGTCCACATGATTTTGCATTTTTATCAATAAGAACCTAAAGCGTTCTCAAAAGCAAGTGTTTCACAGTGTCATGAGGAGTAAACACGTTTTGACCCAAACTCTAGTCATTTTATTTCACTTCCAAAGTATTATTCTTCAATCCTTTCCACGATTGTGAGAGGAGTTAGGTTGTATACTGGTGTATTATTCTTGTTTTACTGAATTTTCATAAGGAAGAAAAAATTGTAAGACTGAAAGGTAGACCGATCATGTGAGGAGATAAAACATCTCCATTCGACAGCAAAGATGTTCGTAAGCATTGATCTATGAGTACCACTCGACCGCCGGAAAGATTCCCTGGCCTTGTCTTTAGATAGTGTGGGGAGAAAGAAGGCAAGATAACCTAATAAACTAGAAGCATGCAGCATTTGATCGGACAAATGATTGACACCAGGGGTTGCTGAGTGTCATGGATGTTTGTCTGAGTTCTTTACTTATTAAAAAATAAATAAATAAGGAGAAGTTAGCAAAATAAGAAAACAACAGATGCGCAAGCTCAAATTTAAAACCAAAGTCTTCCTTCTTCTCCTGTCTTTCCTCTTCCCTTTTCTCTGCCTGACTCCAAGCACACCTTTCCAGCTCATTACTGCAAATCATTTGAATTCCAGCACACAATGTCACCTGCTCTGTAATCTGATTACTTTATGGAGGAATTAGTATGTATATTTAATGTAGAAGGGTTTTAATCTTGATGAAAATAATCCTAAGGAACTGTGATAGGGCCGCTCATATGTCTGGCAGATATGCCAGTAACATGCTAATAAATGACAGCTGATTTATGTATCTGGATTCTTTTATTTATAAAAATAGCAAGTGGACTGATTTTTGATATTAATAATACAAGTGAATCCACTTTGATTAGACTTCTGTGGAGAGCTGTGCATATCCGGCATTACAATTAAATCTTGTGATGTGGAATGGGAATGACATGCTAATGAAGCAAGCCAGTGAGCCTGAACCAAGAGTGTCCAACATCATTATGGGATATCTTAGATGAAGAGTAATTATAAGAGGAACACTGAAATGTCATTAAAAATCTTCACTAAGAGATTTAACCTACTATTTCGTACTAATGTTGAATTTTTTTTTTCCTTAAGCAACATAACTGAACACAAAGTTCCTTTTCAGAATTTACAGAAAAGGATTTTTAAATAGGTCTGGATTTAAGAAAAGAAACAATCTAGTGTCCTAATTTAATTTGGTACATCAAAATTCAATGGTGGTATGTAATTGAAATCTCTTTTTAATAATTTCAGATGAATTAGCAATTAGGGCTTGATCCGATTTCCATGAAATTTATTAAAATTGAGGGTTGAAGCCCTTGAAAATTTTTATTATTTTCACTCCATTAGCACAATACATCTAGTCTAAATGACTCTGTCAGTTAGTATGGTGCATTCCTTGTTTATTTATGAGAATTTGTTTCAAGGAAGTTCAAAAGAGGTAATGTAATGCATATTCATAGAATATAGCCTATATAATCAAGAAAGCTTTAAGAAAGCTCACAAAGCTGAAATTCCCTCCCTTTTTGGGAAAAAAAAAGTGCTACCCTCACCTTCATAATCAGATCTGCTTCTGAGTAATTCTCACTCAGGCTCTGTTTGTGTGTGACTCTTCCTATTCCCTACTTCCATGGGAGGAAGACTTCTTCATGACAAGATGCAACTGGGCACCATTTGAACAGGACTCAGGGAAAGATGAAACAGTGCCAACACTCAACAACATAAAATCTGACTCTGAACATTGACTCCAACTTCTTAAATTCAGAAGCCTGCAAATATAATAATAATGTGACCGAAACCTTAGTACCTATCATATTGCCTTGGTGCCCAGCAGGACAAACAGAGTGCTTCTCAGCAGCAAACAAATAAATTACACACATGCTGAAAGACCAAAAGAAATATGCCAAGCATTTGTTCCCCTTCTCCAGGCTCTTTGTGAAGAACTGCAATTATGCTTAACAAAAACAGCATAGAACTAGTTGGCATCACTCTGAGACATAAATGTGTTTCTGTTCCAAATATGTAGCATTTTCAGAATGTTTGTATGTATTATGTGCAATTTGTTCAGTGTATCATTCTGGGAAAACCAGGTCCTGACTGGGTAATTATAAGAAAGGTAAATAGTATTTTCTAGCTGTGAGCTTCCATTTCTAAAGTTGGAGAATAAAACTCTTATTATTTACCTTTATAAAGAAACATTACCAGCACAGACCTTGCCAGTTTGCCATCCTTAAATGTGATTTTTTTTACAAATGAGATCTTCTCATCGTTTAACGTAATGGGCCCCCTAAAGAAACCTATGTGGAGAATGGATCACTTTTTAATCGATTGTGAATGAGTAAAAGATACCGCATCTCACTAGGGTCCTATAAGAGAAGTAACACTTACTCTCTAAAATCCATATTAGAAAATCCTGGGGTTTTCTACTTAGCTAAGTTTGATTCAACAAGTCTTTATTCTTTTCCTGCACAGCTTAGTATACATGATGGACACATAGCAATATTTCATTACAAAATTTTAAGGGCCAAGATAGAGATATGTCCTTGGTGGTACGGGAGCCTTGGGAGTGGACTATTTGAGTAATGAGGTATCTTGGAGGATGAAATACTGAGCTAGGGATTGCTGAACTGGGTGATGACAGTGCACATTGAAAAAGGAGCTGCAAGCAGAGGAAAAATTATGACCAAAGATTCTGAGCCCTGAATCTGAATGGCATGTGTTCTAGAGATGCTGGGAATGGCTACTGGCAATGATGGGTGGCAATGCAAGTACTTGATGATCTTCATATCACAAAGCACACAGAGGGAATGGCAGCAGATAAAACAAGAAAGCTGTAAGGGCTGTGCATGGAGGGCCTTAGATATCGTGCTAAGTAATTTAGATTTTATTCTGTAATTGATGGGCAGTCATTGAAAGATTTTAAGCCGGGGAAACATGGTCAGGCATGTGTTTTAGGTAGATGGCTCACTTTCCTGACTTCACCTTTGTTTGAATAGTGCTTCTTGAATGCCCTGTCTCAGATTCAACAGATTCAGTTTCAGGTAGTTTTATGTCTCTAATGGAAATTCAGTGGTGTTTCTGCCAATAATACTAAAATAGCATTTTGAGGAGTATTGAGTTATTGCAGGTTCTTATAGTGACTGTTCTGTTGATCTTGCAACACTGCTCTAGCTTCTTTAATATACTTTCTGTTCAGAGCCATGTAAAACATTTTACATATTAAAAATAGCAAGACTATCCTGAGCTAGACCAAATTTCAACCAGCACATTTGGGCAAAGCTGAATCCTTGCCACTGCAGCCAGTTCTACAGAAGAGACTTTACTTCAAGTCTTTGCTTTGTGTCACACAAAGGTGTGCAAACATTTTTGCCCAAAAACCACTTCAGGAGGAACAAAAACAAGAAACTCTTCACAGAAAATATACATTTGGAGAGCAGAATTGCTAAGATCATCATTTGACTTAACAAGATTGTTCTGAACAATGACCAGTTTGGGAAAGTTGGGCAGAATAAAAGAAGACAAAAGTGAATGGAAAACTAAGAAAAAAGAAGAATGAGAAAATCAACACTGAGAAAAATAAAGATTAAACAATACAGTTTAAAGAAAAGTGCAGAATCTCCAATCTCAGTTCAACTATCTTACCAATGATCTTCAAAGTCATTTCCAAGGCCATTACATGCCCCAGCATTTTATTTTATTTTTTCATTTTTTTATTATAAAGATGTGGGGTACAATTCAGGGTTAGGTATACAAACGCTGATTATGCAGGAACCCTTGTAGTTTCCCTCAACTGCCAATCCCACCCACTCAACAGTTTCTCACTACTGCCAATCGCTTTCTGATAGTATTATAATTGTTCAAGCTCTGCTTATGAGTGAGAACATATGGTATTCTGTTCCTTGGTTCTGTGATAAATAACTGAGTATGATCGACTCTAAATCCATCCAAGCTGCTGCAAAGTCCATGTGTTTGTCCCTCTTTATGGCTGCATAATATTCCATTGTGTATATGTACCACATTTTTTATGGTTGGTTCCATGTTTTTGCTATTGTGAATAGAGCTGCAACAAACATACGTGTACAGGTATCTTTTTTGTAGAATGATTTGAGTTCCTACAGGTATATTCCCAACAGGGGAATTGCTGGGTCATATAAAAGGTCAATTTCTAGTTCTTTCAGAAATCACCACACTATCTTCTAAAGAGGTTACACTAGTTTGCATTCCAACCAGCAGTGTAGAAGGGTTCTTTTTTCTCCACATCCTCACCAGCATCTGATGTTTTTTGATTTATTAATGATGGCCATTCTTACTGGTGTTAGGTGGTATCTCAACTTGGTTTTGATTTGCGTTTCTCTGATGATAAGTGAGGCTGAACACTTTTTCATGTGTGTGTTGGCTGCCCATATGTCTTCTTTTGAGAAGTGTCTATTCGTGTCTTTTGCCCACTTTTTAATGGGGCTGTTTGTTTTTCTTTTTCCTTTTGGTGCGTTTGAGTTCCTTGTAGATCCTAGATGTTAGGCCTTTGTCGACATACAGTTGGCAAATATATTTTTCCCATTGTGTGGGCTGTCTCCCTGCTCTCTTGATGGTTTCTTTTGCTTTGCAGAAGCTCGTTAGTTTGATGAGGTCCCACTTGTCTATCTTACTTCTTAAGGTATGGGCATTTAGGGTTCTGAATAGGTTTGGTTGCCAGTTCCAATTTCCATAAGGATGTCTCCTGTGCTTTCTAAGACTCTCATAGTTTAAGGTATTACATTTAGGTCTTTGATACATTTAGAGTTAAGTATTGTGTATGATGATAGGTAGGAGTTCTGTTTCAATCTTCTGCAAGTGATCAACCAGTTTTCCCAGCACCATTTACTGAATAGGTTCTCCTCTCCCCAGTGGTTGTTGTTGGAGGTTTTGTCAAAGATGAGTTGGTTGAAAAATTGAGGCTTTGCTTTCAGAATCTCTATCCTGTTCCATTGGTCTATGTGCCTGTTCGTGTACCAATACCAGGCTATTTTGATTACCTTAACCTTGTAGTAAAGTTTGAAGTCTGGAAGAGTAATACCTCTTTGTTTCTTTTGCTAAGGATTGTTTTGGCTATTCGTGGTTGTTTATGTTTCCATATGAATTTCTGTATTGTCATTTCCAGGTCTGAGAAGAATTATGTTGATAACTTAATGGGTATTGTGTTGAATCTGTAGATTGCTTTGGGTAGGATGGACATCTTAACAATGTTGATTCTTCCTATCCATGAGCATGGAATATTTTTTCCATTTGTCTTTGTCTTCTTGGATTTCTTTGAGCAGTGTTGTGTAGTTCTCATTGAAAAGGTCTTTCACTTCTCTGGTTAGCAAGATGCCAAGGTATTTCATTTTATATTTATTTATTTATTTATTTATTTTTGTGGCTATTGTGAATGGATTGTGCTTTTAATTTGGTTCCCTGCCTGCTTGTTGGTGGCATATAGGAATGCAACTGTCTTTTGCACATTTATTTTTTACACTGAGACTTTGCCAAAGTCCTTTATCAGTGCAAGCAGGTTTTTGACGGATTCTCTTTGATTTTCAAGGCACAGAATAATATCATCTGTAAAGAAGGATAACTTAACTTCCTCTTTTCCTATTTGGATACCCTGGATTTCTTTCTCTTGTCGAATTGCCTAGTACTTCCAACACAATGTTGAACAAGAGAGGTGAGAGTGGGCAGCCTTGTCTTGTTCTAGTTTTTTGGGGAAATGTTTCCAGTTTCTTACCACTTAGCAATATGTTAGCTGTGGTTTTATTTTGAGGCATGTTCCTTCTGTACCTAGGTGTTTGAGGGTTTTTATCAAGAAGGATGGTGGATTTTATCAAAACCTTTTTCTGCATCTAATGAGAAAATCGTGTGGTTCTTGTTTTTACATCTGTTGACGTATTTAATTACATTTATGGTCTTGTGAATGCTGAACAAGCCCTGCATCCTGGGGATGAAGCCTACTTGGTCATGGTGGGTGATTTTTGAGATGTGTTTTTGGATCCAATTTGCTGGAATCTTGTTGAGAATTTTGTCATCTATGTTCATAAGGGATATTGGCCTGTATGTGGTTCTCTTTTTTCATTGGATCTTTATCTGGTTTGGGTATTATTGTGATGTTAGCTTCATAAAATGATTTCGGGAGAATTTAATCTTTCTCAATTGCCTGGAATACTTTAAAAAGAATTGGTATCAGCTCCTCCTTGTACATTTTGTAGAATTCTGCTGGAAAACTAACTGGTCTAGGGTTTTTTTGTTTTGTAGGTAGTTGTCTTATGACAGAGTCAATTTCCTGGGTTGTTATTGGTCAATTTAGGGTCTCAATATCTTCTTGTCTCAACCAGGGGAGGTTGTCTGATGTCAGAAAGTCCTCCATTTCTTTTAGGTTACCAAATTTGTTTCCATATAGGTGTACATAGTAATCTCTGATAATCTTTTGTACTTCTTCAGAGTCAGTTGTGATTTGATCTTTTGTATTTCTGATTGTGTTTATTTGGGCTTTTTCTCTCTTTTTCTTGGTCATTCTGGCTAGGGGTCCATCAATCTTGCTAATTCTTTCAAGGAATCCGCTTTCTGTTTTGCTGATGTTTTTTATGATATTTTTGTCTTCTATGTTCTGCATTTGGGCTCTTATTTTGGTGATTTGGATTCTTCTGTTAAAGTTGGGTTTTTGGTAGTCTTCTCTTTCCAGCTTCCTTAGGTGATCTGTTAGGCTCTTCATTTGTGATCTTTCCATTTTCTTGATGTGTGCTCGTAGAGATACAAATTCCCCTCCTAGAATTCATTTTATGTCATCCCAGAGATTTTAGTAAGATGTTTCTTCATTTTCATTTGTTCCCAGAAATCTTTTAATTTCTGCTTTGATTTCAGGGTTGACTCAGTAGTTGTTTAGCATCATGCTGTTTAGTGGGCTAAAGGAAGTGTTGTCTTTGTGGGCTTTGAGGAAATGTTGTTAGTGTTGATATTTATTTTTATTCCACTGTGGTCTGAGACTGTGCATGGCAAGTTTCAACCTTATGAAATTTGTTTATGCTTGATTTATGTCCAAGGATGTAATCAATCTTGGAGTACATTCCAAGTGGTGATGAGTAGAATGTATATTTTTTCATTGTTGGGTGAAATAATCTGTAGGTATCTATCCAGTCCATTTGATCGAGTGTCAAGTTTAGGATATGGATCTCCTTGTTGATTTTTTGCCTCACTTATCTATCTAGGGCTGTTGATGGGGTATTCAAGTCCCCTGCTATAACAGTGTTAGAGTCAATATCTTTTCTTAGTTTACTTAGCAGTATTTTATAAATGCTGGTGCTCCTGTGTTGGGTGTATAAACACTTAGGATGGATATTTCTTGTTGATGGAGTGAACCTTTTATCATTATGTAGTGTCCTTTTGTATCTTTTAAAATTTTTCATAGCTTAAAGGTTGTTTTGTCGTATATTAAGATAGCAACTCCTGCCTTCTTTTGTGATCCATTTGCCTGGAAACTTGTTTTCCACTCTTTAACTTTGAGACTATGCTATCCTTTGTGGTGAGATGAATCTCCTGGATGCAGCAAATAATTGGGTCATGGCTTCTTTTCCAGTTTGCCATTCTGTGTCTTTTCAGTGGTGCATTTAGTTCATTCATATTCGGGCTGATTATTGAAATGTGATTGCTTATTGCTGTCATAAGGTTCTTATAAAGTTTTTTCCTTGTTTGCTTGTTTTCTTTTGGCTTTGGGATTAATGTATGTGCGCACTTTCAAATTTCTTATTGCCCTGTATTCTCTCTTGATTTTGTGCTCTGCTGTTCTCTTGGGAAGTGTGTGGTCATTCATTTTTTTTTCTTTCTTCTGTGCTTAATACCTTTTTAAATGTCCCCTGTAGAGCTGGTCTGGAAGGTGCATAATCTCTTAGAGATTAGATGTCTGGGAAGGATTTTAATTCTCCATCACTGATGCAGCTGAGCTTGGTTGGATAGGAAATTCTTGGTTGAAATTGTTTATCTTTGAGGACTTTGAATATAGGGCTCCAGTCCCTTCTTGCTTGTAGTGTTTCTACCAATAGGTCTGTTGCTATTCTGACTGGTATTCCCCTACAAGTAGTCTGACCTTTCTCTCTTGCTGCCTTTAGGATTTTTTCTTTTGTGCCTACTTTGTGTAGGTGAATTACTATGCATCTAGGGGTTGTTCTTCTCATTTGATGTCTTGCGGGGGTTCTCTCTATCTCATGTGCTTGGCTAGCCACATCTCTGGTGAGATGGGGAAAGTTTTCTTGGATTACCCCCTGGAATACTTGCTCCAAGTTGTTCTCCATTTCCCTTTCTTTTTCTGGCATACTTTTGGGCTCTTGATATAATCGTAGATCTCTTATAGGCTTTCTTCTTTCTTTCTGAATCTGCTATGTTTTTTACAGAATGGGTTAATTCCATGTTCTGGCCTTCAAGTTCTGAAATTCTTTCTTCAGCTAGGTTAATTCTGCTTTCTATGCTTGCCAAATTTTTATTTAATTCCTGGATGAAATTTTTTATTGCCAAAATCTCTGTTACAAGTTCTTTTGGTGTTGCATCTTGTCTGTCTTGAGTCTTATTCACTCTTTCCATCCATTCCTTAATCTCTGTTGTATTCTGGGGCAATCATTGGTGACTTCCATTGTTTGGGCACCAAGGCTTGATTTTTCAGGAGTTTGTCTTTGGTACACTTGAAATTTCCTGAGGTCTTCCATTGGTTTTTCTTCATTTGTGGCAGATACCTTGTTTTTCTCTTTAGTTCTGTTTTTCAGTGTCATTGGGAGAGGCTTTCCCTTCTGATGTTTGTTCAGTCCTTTATTTTTCCCTGATCTGGCTCTGGATTTTTTAAATTTAGAAATAGGACGGTGGATGGGAAACTTTGCTGTCTCTTATAGTTTTTGAAATTCAAATAAAGTAGGGGATGGGGCGCTAGGATTCAGAAACCACTTGCAGATTACAATGTTCACTTATTGTCGCATAAACAGAAAATGACACATAGAAGAAACACATAAACAGAAAAGGACAAATAAAAGAAGAAACAGAAAAAGAAAAAAAATATTTGGGGGACAACAGATCAAACCATCACATACACATTCATGCAAAAGGAAAAATATTTTAAAAATTGATGAACTAACAAACTCAAAAAATTAAAAAAAAATTTTTTTAAATTGAAATTAACAACAAAAAAAAACCCCTGCCCTCTTGTAACAGGCTCTGTAATTGTTCCTCTAATCAGGTCTCTCTTTCACTCTCTCCTCAGTGTCCAAAGCAGGGAAGAAGAAGGGTCAGGGACATCTCTTCTGGTGGGGAGGTGTGCAATTGTCTCTTCCTCAGGTATGTACTCACAAGGGGTGCCCCAGGCAGGCCTGTCCTGGAATGGAGTTCTTTTGTGACTGACATCCAGGCTTTGCCTGGATTTGTCCCTCTTAGTCGTGGTCCAGCTGTGTGGATCTGACGTTCAGAGGATTGCTGAGAAGGAGGGGGTTTGGGTCAGACCTCAGACTCACCACTGATCTCTTTGGAGTTCTTCCTGGTCCTTTTCTGGCCACTCTCTTTGTCCCATGGTTGGATCAGGGTAGGGGGTGGGTGTCTGGAACTCAGCATTCATCATGTCCCTCCGAAGTTTGGACTTTCAGGATATTCCCTCTGGATCATGATCAATCCCTGAAGAGCTGATCCACCAGTCACAGAGATCTGGTCTGTCACTTCATGGTGAGCGAGTCAGAGCATTTTCCTGCCCTGCCTTCAAAATGGTGGTGAGGAGCCTCTCTTGTCCTCTTCTATGGAACTTTGCCTCTGGACCCCTTCCACAGCCCCTGCTGCCAGTGCCCTGCCAGACGCTGAAGTGGTGAGGCAAAGCCAGGAGCCAGCAGTCTCTCTCCTGCCGCACCAGTGAGGGAGAGCCTGGGGCAAGATTTTATTCCTGCTGCTTTTGTCTATTAAAAAAAAATAATAATGGTGTCCAACTTCTGTGACCTGGGAAGAGCCAGGGACAAAGCAGAGAAGCTGCAGCACCAACTGTTGCACCAAGAGCCTGGCCACTTGCTCATGAGCCCCCACTTAGACAGTCTCTCCCAGCAATTTTTTTTCCCCAGGGAGGGTTTGTTGATTTAAAAAAACAAAAGAAAAGTAAAAGAAAATAGTGTTCGGCTACTGCCTCCTGGGAATCACTAAGGTCCAAACCCAGCAGCTGTGGTACCAGCTGCTGCACCAGGAGAGCCCTGGCCACCAGCTCCCTAACTTACTCAGTCAGTCACTCACACGCCCACTCGCTCACCAGCACATACACAAAATTTTCCATACACTCACTCACTCACACGGGGACTCACAAAGTCCGACTGGCTCAGCCGCCATCTTCCTGACCTCTCCAAGCTCAAGTATTTTAATATTAAAAATGTCCAACTTCCTCTAATTTACTGTTTTATAAGCTAAGATGTATTAGGAAATCTACTGCATTTCATTTAGAAAGGAAACATCATCTAGAAAGGCTGTTTGGTACCATTTGAATTCTTGTCTGTTATTGAAGGACTTTATTCAACTCTCTTTTGATTTTTTTAATCTGGGCTACTGCTCTGGAGGTGCCAAGGTAAAAGTTCCCAAGTATTTTTTCTATGGGAGTAAAGAGAGATGTGGAGAGGAAAGGAAGTAGGAAAAGATTGGAGAGTTTATCCAGCAACTAAAAATCGAGAACAGAAGGAGGAAGAAGAGGATAAGAAAGAACATGAAAATTAGAAGAGCCTCATAAATGACACAAAAAACAGAGCTAATTGAAGTACAGGGTAGATAGAGAGAGCTCCTCACCCATAACTCCAAATAAGGTAACCATCTTTCCCCATCAGTCACATTTTTCTATTCTCATTTCCCTTCCCCACATTAATAAACTTTTGGCTCAGAGTCAATCTTATTTGCTTGAGGATTTGTACTTAGAAATTTGTAGTCAGATGGTTTTTGGTTTGGGAACTGTATAGTTCAAAAGAAAATTTAAATTAAAAAATTTTTTTTTAATTTTAAAGATATGGGGTACAATTCAGGGTTAGGTATACAAATGTTCATTATGCAGGTACCTTTGTTGAAGCGGTGTACCCACCCTCCCCTGGCAGATTTCCACTACTGTTAAGCCTGCCTCCCCCACCTCCCCTGGCAGTTTCCCATTACTATCAATCTTTTTCCTGTAGTATTACCATAATTGTTCAAGGTCCACTATTGAGTGAGAACATGTGATACTCAGTTCTTTGTTTCTGTGATAGATCACTCAGTATTATAAACTCTAAGTCCATCCAAGTTGCTATGAAGTTCATAATTTTGTTCTTAACTATGTTTGGAACTATTAGGCTGATTCATAAGCCCATAGTGTTTGTTTATGGCATGGCGACACTGCAATGTTGGAAGCTTTCCATTTGTCATTTGGAGTGACAATGTAGTGCTTGTGAATACACCTCGCGTTTTGGGATTTGAAGAAAGTTAGTGCTATTTGTGGGCTAAAGAAGATGGAGTGTCAAGTGGGAAAAAAATGAACACTTCTGACATATTCTTCTGTTTGAGTTTAACAGAGGAGTAAATATAGTAGAGGCAGTTTTGTGCTGGGTACAGAGAGCATGCCATGAATGGGGAAAAAATGGTTCTTTCATTTTAAAGAGGGCCACTTTGAACTGAGTGATTTTCCAAGTTCAGGAAGACCCTCAGGTTTTTATGAAGACCATTTAAATGCTTCAATCCACTATGACCCATGTCAGTCAACCCAAGAATTGGCAAATGTGATGAACTATAACCAAACATCATGCAACATTTGCATTCCATTGGCAAGCCAAAAATGCTACGAATTTATGCATCAGTCCAATACATAGATTGGCATTTGGATGCATAAGGGGAAAAAAATCAAGTGTAATACATGTAGATTTATAAAAGAAAATTATATTTTCAAATGAATTATTTCTTCTTTTTCAGGGTAAAATGACGCCTCCTACCCATTTAGTAAGTGTAAAATATGAATTTATAATTTCAGCAATGATCATTTGGTCAGTAGTGAGAGTAATTAACATTTCACACTGAACTAATAATATTAGTAAAAAATAAAGGGAATATGATCCATTTGTGTTCAAGATAAATTCACCCATAGGGAAAGAGACAAAGTAGGCAAAGCATATACACAAATTTCCCACCCTTTTTTGTTGCCTTCCTCTTAGATGAATGGAAAATACATTTTTTATTGTAAGGAAATGACATCAAAGTGAAGCAGCTTTAAATCCTCAGATATCAACTAACAGGAAAAATCAATTAACCACATTTTTCCAACACTGTTAGGATACTATCAAATGGCATCATCCCAAATACACATTCTAAAAAAATAATCCTTCCATCAATACAAGTATTGGGTACTCATTGTGTCAAGTACAATGTTAGAAATTAGAGAGGAGGAAGAAAACAAAAAAGGACCTCATGTCCGAAAACATGCCTAATAGGGCAACCCCCTCGGTTCCTCTCCCACTGTAGGAGCTTTTCTGTCCTCTCAATAAATCATACTTTAAAAACAACAACAAAAAGCATGGCTTATATTCACCATGCCATTTCCTCTTCCTGTGCTTATAAGAGAACATTTCTCAGCCTTTCTTTATGTGACCAAGTGACTGAGTTTTGGCCAATAGAATGTGAATAGATGTAGTGGGAGCAGCTTCCAGTACTGACTCCTGAAAACTTACCTTAGGCTGGGGCGGTAGCTCAGGCCCATAATCCTAGCACTTTGGGAGGCAGAGGTGAGAGGATTGCCTCAACCCCAGGGATTCAAGACCAGCCTGGTCAACTTGGCAAGTCCTTGTCTCTACAATAAATCGAAAAAGATTAGCAGGGTATGGTGGCATGCTTCTGAAGTTCCAGCTACTTAGAAGGCAGAGGTCAAAGGATTGCCTGAGCCCAGGAGGCTGGGGCTGCAGTAGCCATGATCATGCAACTTCATTCCAAGCTGGGTGACAGAGTGAGACTCCAACTCAAAAAAGAAAAGAAAAATCTTTCATAACTTTTCAGCTCCCATTTCTACCTTGGAGGCTGTTATTTCAGAGAGTATAGCTACAAGAAGGAGCGAGCTCACTCTACCTGCATCAGGCAAAATAAACTGATGTTAAGCCTTGAGACTTGGGGATCTATTTATTGCCAATGAATAACCTTTCTTGATCTCATAATAAGGAGAATGAATTGACAACAATTAAAAATTGCAGGATAATATAAGAAAAGCAGAGATAAAATATATATGAACAGAAAAATAGTGAGTACCTATTGCCTGAGGACTCGGTCAAAGGTGGTGTCTTTTGGAAGGTGAGAGTTTATATTGCTCTAGAATTATATGGTAGAGTTTTGCAAGATAGATCAAAACAAAGATGTGGGGTTGAAGAAAATGCTCTGCCATTGCTGTAATGTTCTTCATCAAGAAATGACTTCATAATGTCTTCTCAATCGAAAGCAACTAACAGGGAAGGAAATTAAAAAACAATTTTCAGAGCTAAATTCAACATTGTTTTGAGCCAATACTGGATTACTGCCTAATTTACTGAGCTAAAAACTTGATTACTGAGTAATGTGATGTTTCTTTTCTGACACATGAACTCATGAGGGAAAGCACCTAGTAGGTTATTCATAAATGTCAAAATTCTCCCCAAAATAGACATTATTGATTAGTCAGGGGCTCTTATTACCCAATACCTAACAGGTGCTCTCTTCAGGTGCAAGCTATTCCTGACATGTAGGTAGGATATAAGGTTAATGTAGCAATACCACAATCCGTAGCTGCCAGAGAAAACTTAAGCCATTTCTACAGAATATCCTAATGTGGATGTACAAAGTTTCCCCAGAGATGAAACAAAAACTAGCAGCAAAAAATCCGTATCATTCATTATTCAGAGAAAGTGGTGCGTTCTACACTGGTCTCTTCTGAGAAGGTGTGAGGCGAAGGCTTTGCTGTGAATTGTCAAATCTGCTTTTCCAGGAAGGATGTTTGAATTATAATAGAAAGAAGAACCTGTGAATTTGGGGGAAATGAAGAAAACCATATTAGAAACAAATGAACAAGGTGTCAAGGGTCTTATCACTAGAGGGCAAATGATAACTAGTCTTCAAAGTGCAACATACAAATGTATTGAGTTATAGGAAGATAAAGATTGGAAAGAAAAGATACAGAGTATTGAAGATCTTTGACGAGTTTGATCTGTGGATACTACATTGTAGCTCTATAGATTTAAGGCAGAAATAAATGGGGGTTCCACAGGTTTGAGGCATATCATTTCTAAGGTAGACTTGTAGGAATGCAGTTAGTTCAGAGCCTTGAAAAAGAAGGCAACAGCTCTATTCTGAATGAAGGGGACCAGGCAGAAGTGTTATCCCTAGGGAAAAAAAATTAAAACATTAAATAAATGTCAAAGTTGCATTTGTGGTTGTAATTGTGAAATGAGGGTTTTCAATATAATGGTCAACCTGTACATTTTTATATATTCCTACTTGAATAGAAGTGTGACAGACATTTCCAAGAAGAAATAATGGTAAAAAACAAAAAACAAAAAAAACTACCCTGGCGAAAGTTTTCTCCTGATAAATAGCAAAGTGCCCCAACCACTTAAGGGCATAAAGAATAGAAGGTTAGCAATATGATTAGAATGATGTGTTTGACTGTATGACTTTGGTAGACCTTTATTTATATAATGATCTTATTTTTTTTCTCTTCCCATCACTATGATTTTACTAACTAAAATATTTCTGCTGATATGGTTGCCAGGATGCCTTTGGTTTCTTGAAAAATGGACATGTAGTTCACCTTTGGTTTGGAAATTAGGAAAGAAGGCAACATGAAAGCTGATGACATTTAGCAGTTGTACAAATAAAATGAAATCAACTATTAAAATCCATTCTTCCATTTTTCTTTTTGGTATACATAGATCCTCAGATTGACTTGAGTAATCTATCTTTAACAAGGGTACAATGCACTGGGTCTGAGATACCAGAAGTAGTCTCGCCAATAAAACTGCTTCTTATTACAATCTTAGTATTTGCTCTATATTTCACATATCATAGCAGAATGACTTAAAACCTGTGAATGTCCTTGGAAAATATGTCCTTCAAAAAAGCTCTTGTAACTTTGACTTAATGTAAGTAGCCACCTGACCAAGTTTGTATTAATTGAGAAGATAATTGAGAAGTCCATTTTTTCCTATATAATTCTATGTCTCACTAAACTTAACACAAATGTCCAAGACTTAGATGTGATCATCAAGTGGAATAGCTTTCTGATGAAAAAGACTTAGTGGTGAAACAACCTACAATATTTGGAACTAAATTGGGCAGAAGAAGAGACAGATTTCAGTGAGCTATATTGTCAGGTGGTCAGACTCCTCTGAAAATACTTGATTAGTGCTTGCTGAAATGATTCTGCTGTTTCAGGATAAATTTGCTCTGGCTGTATTTTTTTTTTTTAAAGGTAGGTTTTCTCACCGATTCTCCCCACCCCACTTTCCACAGGACACCAGCACTGTCCCCACAAAGATCCTTTCTCTCTGAGTTTTGGAAGGGGCACCTAAGTGCCATGAGCCATTCACAAAGGCTGTATTAATACATAAGGGAGACATGTTGACACCAGTGAAGAGAGGTTCAGTCAAGGTTCAAAGTGTGGCAGGTTTCCTGCTATATGGGCCAGGAACAGTGACAGCCATTATCTATTGAAAGCTTTTCTCAACAGCAATGAGAATACCAGTTCATGTGGTTTGACTCTAAGGGCAAAGAAGTGTACAGACTCTGTCTCAATTCCTCCAAGATATTGGACATCGTCGTCTTTATTATCGTAGAAAGCCCAAGTGCCACAACACTTGAGGACTTCCTTTTGGATTTGCAAAAGCATAGTTTGAGAATCAAAATGCTTTATGTTCCAGCTCTAACAATTTTCATTATCCCCAAAACTGTGAGAAGTCTTCTGACCAGGAAGGGTTATGGGACAGGGAGAGGTACAAATCAATTAGTGTTTCCAAATTGTATTTCATTACATCTTTATGCAAAGCATGGCTAATCATTTCCCTAGCATGTATTTGGTGCCTTTGGAATGCCAGGTATTCTGGGCAGCCATCTCCTTTGGTCAATACCTTTTATTTTAATTGGATAATTCCTTTATGACTATAAGTTATGCTCTATCAGGACCAGAGCTCTGGTTGTAAACTCATCAACTTCATATTCCAAATCACTGTCCCTAGAGGGCAAAGTGGCTTTCTCTTTCTCTTAGGTCTGTGATTCACAAACTTTGCTACACATCAGATTCACCAAAAGGATTTTTAATACTCTCCCCCGTGCTAATTGAAACAAAATGTCTATGGATGGAATAACATGTCAGCAAGTTTGAGAGGTCTATGGGAGATTCCAGTATACAGCAATGCCTTAGTAGTTAGTGGAAGACTTAGGTGTGATAATCAAGTGGAATAGCTTTCTGATGAAAAAGACTTAGTGGTGGAACAACCTTCAGTAATTGGAACTAAATTGGGCAGAAAAAGAGACAAATTTCAGTGAGCTTTATTGTCAGGTGGTCCTATAGGGATGAAGATGAAATAGGATAGGACTGCTACCTGTCAGTGATCTCAATTCATGCAAGAAAACATTTGTGTTTTCTTCCAAAGTGTCAGTATATGATTGGTAATCAATGTTAAGATGGTGTTATTGACTGAATGGTGTCCCTTCAAAATTCATATATTAAAACTCCAATTACTAGTATCTCAGAATAGATACTAGTAATTGGAGCTTTTAAAGAGGTACCTAAGATAGAGCTTTTAAAGAGGTACCTAAGTTAAAATGAGGTCATGAGGGTGGACCCTAATTCAATTTGACTGGTGTTCTTATGAGAAGAGGAAGCTTAGGAAAGGGACTTTAGGAAGGCTGAGTAGATGCATCTGGTACTCACCTCTCCCATGGAGAGAAACTAAAATAGCAAGTAGATAATCATACTTTGAATAGATCACCTAAGAAAGAACACTGAAATTCAGCAGAGAAGTGACAGAAAGCATCAAAAGCAAGGAAGGAGAGGGAAGCAAGGCAGCTTGCTGGACCAGGATCCACTGGAAGCCCAGAGAAGCTCCCTAACATGGGGAAAGGGTAAGTGACAGACACCAAGTACTCCACATTCACATCCTGGACTCCTATAATCCTAGCCATGGATGAGTTCCTCCATTCTGATGGGCCATGAGACTAACAAAGAGAGCTGCCTAGGGAACACACAATGGCATTGTTCCAGGGAGAGATACCATGCTGACTGCCATATGCCCCCAAGTCATAAGCAATTGCAGCACAGCACCATTTTGAGAGCCCAGTCCTCACCAGAATGAATCCTTACCTGGGCCCTATAGCCCTGCATCTCCACATCTCTGGAGGTTTATTGGCATTCCCTACCCACAGTCACTGCTGTCAGAGCTGAGACAGAAGTTACAAGCAGCAACTTTATACCCATAGTAGAGGGGTGGCTGCACATTTTCAAGCATGCTGAAGACACATTCCCACAGCCACCACCCTGCAAGCTAATGAGGGGCTGAGATATAAGCGAAGTTCATGCCCTGCAGCTGCCTGCCTACATCTGTTTCTACTGAAAGCAACCTCACTGTTTTCAGTAGCAAGGCCACAGCACAGCTGCTGCTGTTGCTGTTGCTGCTGGCAGCCTGCTGATCACCCTGTCTCTGTCTACTACAGCCAGCACCTACATACACCAACCAGGGGTCTGAGGAAAGGTCTGCCAGGCCCAGATCCACCCTCTCACCCACAGTACCTGAGCATGCAGTCTAGAAGCCAGGGGATCACTCAACCCAGTTCATCACCATTGATACCTGAGCACTTCTCTCAGGGTCTGTGGGGGGGCCCATTCGATCTATTACTAAAACCAAATCTAATACTTGTCTTCACATACTACCTGGAAGCATGGACCCATTATGATCACCGCCAAACCAGTGTGGACTACTTGGGTCTCAGAGGATTTGTCCCCTCACTGCTACTGTTATTTCCAAGATCACCCCCATTTCCCAGGGGCTTGAGAACCCAATCAACCTCCTGGCCTACAGTTGCCATTCCTGGCACCTGAGCAAGCCACCTGGACTCCCAAGAATTTGCCTTGTTTTATTAACACCAGTACCAGTATCCACAACCCTGGGGCACACAGATAAGCATGTTTAGCTCACCACTGCCACCACTGGGGTCTGAATACTGCCCCACTGGCATCTCAGTCCCCAGCAAAACTTTAATACAGTCCGCACTAACAATCACACCCTAAGCCCCAAAGAAAATCACACACATCAAAGAAATTATACAGAGACTACACAACTACATGTACTCCAAATCAAAATGAAAGTGCCCTACCCAATTAATGTCATAAGTACATCTTTAGGAAAAAGTCCTTCCCTATGAAAATAAATTTTAAAAATTAAAAAAAAGCAACTCTTACAACAGATGTGCAGGTATCATTGTAAGGACATGGGAAACATGAATAAGCGAAGAAATATGATGCCTCTAAGAAATACAATAATTCTCCATCAACAGTTTTCAACCATAAAAATATTTATGAAATCTCATAAAAGGAATTCAAAATATTGTTATTAAATAGGCTCAGTGAGATACAAGAGTATACTGAAACAATACACAAATTCAGAAAAAAAATTCAGCATATGAATCAGATATTTACCAAAGAGACAGAGATCATAAAAACAACCAAACAGAAATTCTGGAACTGAAAAATCCATTAAATGAAATACAAAATGCATTTGAAATATTCAAATAAACTAGAACAAGCAGAAGAAAGAATCTCAGAACTAGAAAACAGGTCTTTTGAAATAACACAGTCAGACAAAAATAAATTAAAAGAACAAAAAGAATGAGCAAAGCCTACATGACATATGAAATGTCATGATGTGAACAGATTTTTCAAAATTTTCAGTGTCACAGATGTGAAAAAAAGTGAAGGGGTTAGAAGATCGAATGAAATTATAGATGAAAACTTCCGAGGTGTAGCAAGAGATTTAGACATACAGACACATTAGGTTCAGAGTTCTTTGAATGGATACAATTCAAAAAGATCATCTACAGGGCACATTATAATAAAATTATTAAAAGTCAAAAACAGTTCATTCCAAACACAGGAAGAAAAAAACATCTAGACACTATTAAAGAAATTCCCATAAGACCTACAGTGGATTTCTCAGTAGGAATGTCACAGACCAGGAGAGAATGAGAAAATATATTTAAAGTGCTGGGTGAGCCAGGCTCGGTGGCTCAGCCTGTAATCCCGCGCCTTTGGGAGGCTGAGGTGAGTGGATCGCCTGAGCCCGCGGGTTCAAGATCCTCCTGGGCAGCGAGACCTCATCTCTACAATAAATCAAAAAATCAGCCGGGCGTGGTAGTGCGCACCTGTAATTCCGGCTACTTGGAAGGCTGAGGCGTAAGGATCACCGGAACCCAGCAGGTCGAGGCTGCAGTGGCCGGGAGAGGCCACTGCACTCCAGTCTGGGCAACTGAGTGAGACTCCAACTCAAAAAAACCCAAAAATACAAACAAACAAAAAGTGCTGGGTGAAAAAAAGAGCTGTCAGTCAAGAATATTATTATCAGCAAAACTATCCTCCTATTTCTTGGAGATATCATATTTCTTTGCTTATTCATGTTTCCCATGTCCTTACAATGATACCTGCACATCTAGTGTAATAGTTGCTTCTTTTTTTATTTTTAAAATTTATTTTCATAGAGAAGACCTTTTTCCTTAAGATGTACTTAGGAAATCTTTCCCAGGAAAGTAAAAGCAAAAAGAATAAGTGCTAGAGCACTAACAAGAAATGCTTAAGGGAATCCTATACCCAGAAGCAAAAATGATATCCACCATCATAAAAACACATGAAAAACTAAATTCCATGGCACAGCAAACAGACAAACAATAAAGAGAATAAACTCAAGTGTTGCCACTGTAGAAACCCACCAAATCACAGCAATAAACAATAAGACAGAAAGGATATACAAAACAACTAGAAATCAATTAATAAAATGATGAGCTAAGCCCTCACATATCAATAATAACCTTGAAAGTAAGCAAATTAACTTTCCACTTAAAAGATATAGGTTGTCTGAATCAATTAAAAAATAAAAGAACCAACTATACACAGAATACAAGAAACTCATCTTACCTGTAAAGAAATATTTGGACTGAAAGTAAGGGGATGTAAAAGAATACTCCATGCAAATGGAAGCAAAAGGGGTAGGGTGGCTACCCTTATATCAAATAAAACAGACTTTAAGTAAAAAAACAGAAGAACAAAAAAGACAAGGAAGGTTATTATATAATGATAACAGGATCTATTCAACAAGAGTATATAATTCTAAACATATACTCCCAACACAGAGGACCCAAATACATAAAGCAAATACTATTAGCTCTAAAGGGAGAAGTTGACTACAAAAACATAATAGTTGAGGACTTCAACACTGTACTCTCAGTATTAGGTAGATCATTTAGAAAGTAATTTAACAAAGAAACATTAGATTTAAGGTGCACATTACATCAAATCAACCTAACAAACATTTACAGAATATTTCATCCAACAGCTACAAAATACTCATTATTGTCATCAGCATATCAAACATATGAACAATATGTTAGGGCACAAAAAATGTCTCAAAAACATTAAAACAAAAATTCATATCAAGTATATTTTCAGACCACAATGGAATAAAACTAGAAATCGATAACAAGACGAACATTGAAAACTCTATAAACATGCAGATATTTAACAACGGATTCCTAAATGGCCCTCAGGTCAAAGAAGAAATTTTTAAAAAGTCTTTAAACAAGTAAAAGTTAAAACGCAACATGCCAAAATTTATGGGATATGGCAAAGCAGCACTAAGAAAGATGTTTTTAACAATACGAACCTGCATCAATTAAGTAGAAAGTTTTCAAATAAGTACTGATGAAGTACTTTAAGGTATGGGAAAAGCAAAAACAAACCAATCTAAAAATTAGTAGAGGAATAAACAATAATGAACAAAGCAGAACTAAATAAGAGACTGAAAAAATATACAAAGAATCAAAAAACCCAAAAGTTCTTTTTTGAAAAGATAAATAAAACTTATAAACCACTAATTAGACTAACAAAGAGAGGAGACCGAAATAAATAAAATGAGAATGAAAAATGAGATGTTACATCTGATAGCACAGAAATACAAAAGACCATCAGAGATTATGAACAGTATACACTTACAAAGTGAAAAATAACGAGAAAAGGATGCATTCCTTGACATATGCAATCTACCAAGATTAACCAGAAATAAATGGAAAGATTCAACAGACCAATGAGATTGAATCACTAATAAAAAGTCTCCTAAAAAAGAAAAACTTGGGAACAGACAGATTCATAGTCAAATTTTATCGGATGTACAAAGAAGAGCTAGTACCAATATTATTGAAACAATTCTAAAAATTTGAGGAGAGCCTCCTCCTGAACTTATTCTACAAAATCAGTATAATACTGATAACAAAATCAGGGAAGATATAACAAAAAAAGAAACTATAGGCCAATATGTCTGATGAATATAGATATGCAAATTCTTAATAAAACACTAGCAAACCAAATTCAGCAGCATATAAAAAAAAATCAATCTTGACTAAGTGGATTTCATTCCAGGGATACAAGGATGGGTTAATACCCACAAAACAATAAACATGATTTACCACATAAGCAGAAGTAAAAACAAGAATGATATGATCATCTCAATAAATGTAAAAAAGACATTCAATAAAATACCAACATCTCCTCATGATAAAAACCCTCAACAAACTATGTATCAAAGGAACATATCTCAAAATAATGAGAACCACACATAACAAACTCACAGCTAACATCATATTTAATGGGGAAAGGTTGTAAACATTCCCCCTCAAAACTAGGACAAGACAGGGATGTCCACTCTCACCACTCTTACTTAACATTGTACTGGAAGTCCTACCAAGAGTAATCTAGCAAGAGAAAGAAATAAAAGGCATTCAAATCAGCATGAATGATATCAAACTGTTCGTGTTCACTGATGACCATATATGTAAAAAATCCTAAGGACTCCTCCAAGAGGCTTCTAGACCTGATAAAGGACTTCAGTAAGGTCTCAGGATACAAAATCAATGTACAAAAATTAGTGGCAAAAGATCTCTACAAGTAGAACTACACATGAAAAAATTCTAGACAACACAAATACGCAGATGAACATCTCATGCTCATGAATTTGAAGAATCAATATTGTTAAAATGTACTTCCCAAGTTAATCTACAGATTTATTGCAATCCCTATCAAAATGCTAATATCGTTTTTCACAAAAGTGAAAAGAAGAATCTTAACACTTATATGGGACCAAGAAAGAGCCCAAACAGTCAAGGAAATTCTAAGTAAAAAGCACAAATGTGAAGGCATCATACTGCCTGACTTCAAATTATACTACAAGACTATTTTAACTAAAGCAGCATGGTACTCATATAAGAATAGACAGACAGGTCAATGGACGGAATAGAGAACTTAGAAATAAAGCCACATACCTACAATCAACTGATCTTTGACAAAGCCAACAAAAATAAACAATAGGGAAAGGACACTTTATTCAATAAATGGTGCTGAAAAAACTGGCTAGACATATGTAGAAACTGGACCTCTGCCTCTCACCATATACAAGAATTAACTCTAGATGGAAGATGGCTCAAAGACTTAAAAGTAAGACTTGAAACAATAAAAATCCTAGAAGCAAACCTAGGAAACACTCTTCTGGATATCAGCCTAGGCAAAGAATGTATGACATACACCCCAAAAGCAATTGCAACAAAACCAAAAATAGACAAATGGGACTTAAACTAAAAGTTTCTGCTTAGCAAAATAACGAATCTACAGAGTGAACAGAAAACCTACATACAGAATGGGAAAAAAAATATTTGCAAAGTATGCCTCAGATAAAGGACCAATATTCAGAATCTACAGGGAGTTCAAAAAACTCAACATAAAAAAAAAACCAAAAACAACCCCATCAAAAAGTCAGCAAAGGACATGAGTAGACACTTCTCAAAAGAAGACACACAAGCAGTCAACAAACAAATTAAAAAATACTCAACATCACTAATCATCAAAATGCAAATCAAAACCACAAGGAAATATCAGCTTACACCCATCAGAATGACTACTATTAAAAAGTTAAAGGACAACAGATGTTGCCTTGAGTGCAGAGTAAAGGGACACTTCTACACTGTTGGTGAGATTGTAAATTAGTTCAGCCTCTAAGAAAAACAGTAAAGAACTAAAGAATAGAACTACCATTTTGATCCAGAAATCCCACTACTTGGTATCTACCCAAAAGGAAAAGAAATAAATCATTATTTAAAAAGATACCTGTACTCATATGTTTATTGCAGTACTAGTTACAACAGCAAAATCACGGACCCAATCCAACTGCCCACCAATGACTGACTGAATAAAGAAAATGTGGTATATATACACCATGTAATACTACACATCCATGAAAAAGAATGAAATAATACGATTTGCAGCAGCATATATGGAGCTGGCGAACATCAATCCTAAGTAAACTAACTCAGAAACAGAAAACCAAACATTACATGTTCCACATAAGTGGAAGCTAAATGGCCACAAAAATGGAAATAGACACTGTGAACACCAAAATAAGGGAAGAGGTGAGGAAGGGAGTTAGCAATTCCACTACTGGGTATTGATCCAAAGGGGAAAAAAAAATCAGCATTATTAAAAGGATACTGCACTCACATGTTTATTACAGCACTACTTACAATAGTAAAGACATGGAATCAAACTAAATGTCCTTCAACAGACAAATGGATAAAGGAAATATGGTATACATATACAATGGAATAATATTCCACCATAAGAAGAATAAAATCTTGTCATTTACAGCAACGTGGATGGAACTGAAATCCATTATGTTAAGTGCGATAAGCCAAGTATGGAAAGACAAATTTCACATATTCTCTTCCATAAGTAAGAGCTTTAAAAAGTTCATCTCATGAAAATTGGGAGTTGGAATGACTGACTCCGGAGGCAAGGGATGTTGTGTGAGTGAGAAAGAGGGATGAAGAGAGGTTGGTCAATGGGTACAAACATACAGTTAGATAGAAGGTATAAGGTATAACAATGTTTGACAGCAGAGTAGGCTGACTATAGTTAGCAAAAATGTATATTTCAAAGTAACTAGAAGAGAGAACTTGAAATGTGTAGAAGTGATAAATACTCAAGGTAATAGGTACCTCAGATACCTTGCCTTGATTATTACACATTATATGCATAAACCAAAATATCATA
The DNA here is from genome assembly GCF_000164805.1 of Carlito syrichta. Lineage (NCBI taxonomy): Eukaryota > Metazoa > Chordata > Mammalia > Primates > Tarsiidae > Carlito > Carlito syrichta. The sequence goes on along the minus strand of NW_007245800.1, from coordinate 63,991 downwards.
TGTCCCCCATAAATATGTAAAATATTATATATCAATTTTTTTAAAAAAGAGGAAATTTGGGCACACAGAGAGATACCAGAGATGCTCATGCACAGAGACACAAACATGTGAAGAGGTAGCAAGCAGGTTGTTATTTGCAAGACAAAAAGAGAGGCCTCAGAGGAAACTCATCTCCCCAGAACCTTCATCTTCAAGTTCCTGCCTCCAGCACTGAAACTATTGTTTAAGCTACCTAGTCTGTAGTAGTATTTTAATATGAAAGTACTATAAAACTAATACAGATAGCATTAAAAAATGAAATGTTAAACATTTGAAATCCCGTTAAGTGTAGATTTTATTGAATTACTAATGCAATTTTTCTTAATCTAGACAATTTTCCAAAAGCTTTTCAAGTAATCAAGAGTTGTTTCATGGAGTAAGCATAAGTCATTTCTTAAGTGTCTTATTTTTCTGTCCACTCCTTGCCTAGTTAAATCCCACCCAAACTTCAAGGTCAAGTCCTAGGTCCTCCCCTTCCAGGAAGTCTTTTTAGATTATTCAAATTCTCAGTCTTTCCTCCCTTTCCTGAACCTTCAGGATTAGTTCTCTATGCCATTTCAACTACTGGCAATTTAACTTTCATTAGATCTGCCCTTGCTTCCCCCACCAAATTATAAAATCCTCTAGTGTAAGAACTATAGCTATTCATATTCTATGGCTCCTATATTGTCTGATAGAATTCTTCCAAAAATATTGAATGATAAGTAATTAAGAGGGTTTTTACAGACGCTACCATACTTTGTACCCGAGCTTAATTAAATCTTAAAAGATCAAAGACAGGATAGAAAGATATTCCTTTTGCAACGGCTGTGTCACAATCAGCTATCAGCATTTTAACATTGAAGAGAGGTCACAAGTGACTATGAGACCTGTAAATGGTTATTTTCTCTTTCCAAGTGAGGTTAAAAGATGATGGAGAAGAGCTATAACCTAAAGACCATGGTTAGTCATTTTTTATACTTGGACATGCTCCAGTGGACAGAAAAAAGTATCTCCTACAAGCAATATAGAGACTGGTGACTAATGACTAGATTTAAAACTTCAAAATCTTCCTAATTAGAACCTAATCTAATACCACTAGATAAAATTATGTTGGAGAAACACCGTCCTTGTATGTTTTCAGATGATATAATCTGTCACAGCTCAGTGAGTCATAACATTAGCTTTAAAATCCTAGAATTCAGTCACCATACTTTATCAAACAATAAGGTAGAATTGAAATATTCTTATCCTGACTTTTAATGATATGCCCATGTGTCCTCATCTGTTTTGTGGCATGATTAAACATAGGATGATGTCCAAATCAAAAAATAATTTACCAGGGGTTATAGTAGACGTCGGAGTTGAAGATAATGAACAAAGTTTTGAAGATCTGCCTGTAGAATGTTCTTCTTATATTTTCAGAGAGGTATTTCATCTGTGAAGCATGAATGGTGTCAAAAATTGGCCCCCAGTTTTAAAATGAGCAGTTGGAAATTACCTTGTAGACAACATACAAACTTTTCCTTACTCTGTACTTTACTATTTAAGTATGCCTGCAAATGTTGAGAGTACTGAAATGGTGTCAGTTTCAACCAATTATCTGTTTCTTCCCTGTGTCAGTTAGCTATTGAATTGATGAATCTTTTTTTTTTGAGTTGGAGTTTTACTTTTGTCACACGGGTTGGAGTACAGTGGCACGCTCACGGCCTCCGCAGAGTAACCATTTTTAAAAACACAAATCTCTCTCAGTGTCATACATCAGTAAACATTAATTCAGTTTACATATTTGGGTTTGGGTCAGCAAAAGGATGATTGATCTAGCTGGGCTTCCCTTGTGACTCTGCTGATCTTGACTACACTATCTGTACAGCTGTCTTCCTTCTCTTGGATTACTCATGTAGGTTCTCAGGGTGATGGCAGTTGCCAGAGCACAAGCCAGTCACACTCATGTTTCACATGCCTCTGCTTTTATCACATCTGCAAACATCTCTTCAAAGCAAATCCTATGATGTCTTAGTCCTTTTGTGTTGCCATAGCAAAATACCAGAGACTAGATAATATATAGACAATAGAAATTTATTTTTCACTGTTCTAAAGACTGGAAGTCCAAGATCAAGGCACCAGCAGGTTTAGTGTCTGTTGAGGGCACTGTCTCTACTTCTAAGGTAGCATCTTGTTACTGTATCTTCCAGAGGGGAGGAACGCTGTGTCTTCACATGGTAGAATGAATGGAAGAACAAGAGGGTGCTCCCTTCAACCCCAAGCCTTTTTGTAAGGGTATAATCTCATGTACAAGGGTGGAACCCCTGTGACTTAATCATCTCCCAAAGGGCACACCACTTAATACTGTTGCATTGGAGATTACGTTTCCATATGAATGTGGTGGAGGAAGGAAAAGAGAGAGATGCCATCATTCAAACCACAGCACATGGCTGCATCCAGAACCTGTGTTCTACCATTGTAGTAAAAGAAGCTTCAAAGTTACATGGAAAGAGAAGTGGATATCAGGGGAGATAAAGAATTGGGGACATTATCTACCATAGTCTTATTTTATTTTATTATTCCACTAGTACCTACACCTTTCTGCTGAAGATTCAGTTTTGGAATACAGGATCGGTAGGTAAAAAGAAAAAAATCTTTCCTTCCCATTTTAGTTTCATGACTGAGGCTTTTATAACAAAAGGTGAGAAAAACATACAAATTTATTTCGTGTAAGTTTTATGTGACACAAGGGAATTTGGAAATGAAGTTCCAAAGAAACAGGTAAAACTACGTACTTTTTATGCTAGGTCTGATGAAGTAGATAGTCATGGAGAAATATGATTGGGCAAAGGGGATATAATCTAAAAATAATGAACTGGGGGAATCTTGTCAAATCTTGTTTGTTCAGATTCTTCACAGATAAGGATGCTCCTTTACTCTAGGTATAGGAAGAGCACCTGTACCTAAATGAGAGTCTTATGATCTGTTTTAAGATTCTTCAGATGAGAAGAAGAGAAGATCATAGGAGAACTTCTTAGGGTGTACAATCTGCTTCAGGAGAGAAAAAGGAGGGGAAGGTGAGATGTGACCTTCCTACTTCTGTTGTTTTCTTAAATCCCAAAGTGCCATATTTTGGGGTAGAGCATCCTGAGCCCCTTCAAATCCAACCAATTTAGCTTGAATTTCATGGCCATTTCTTTTTTTTCTTTTCTTTGTTTTTTTTTTTGAGTTGGAGTCTCACTCTGTCACCCAGACTGGAGTGCAGTGGCCGCTCCTGGCCACCGCAGCCTCAACCTGCTGGGCTACGGCGATCCTTCCACCTCAGCCTTCCAAGTAGCCGGAATTACAGGTATACACTACCACACCTGGCTGATTTTTTGATTTATTGTAGAGATGAGGTCTCGCTGCCCAGGCGGATCTCAAACCCACGGGCTCAGGTAATCCACTCAACTCAGCCTCCCAAAGGCGCGGGATTACAGGCTGAGCCACCGAACCCAGCGTCATGGCCATTTCTTGAAAGGGAGAGATTTTTTTTAAAAAGCATCACTACATTGTAACTTACCTAATTATATCTTCAAAGACTCTATTTCCAAATAAGGTCACATTCAAATAAGGGCACATTCTGAAGTTCTAAGTGGACGTGAAATCTGGAAGCATATTATTTAACTCACTGTAATACTCTCAGACTCTAGAGTGAGTTGAGGCTTTCACTTCAGGTAAAAATCATCCCCAGAAATCATTTTCTCATACAGATACCATATAAATGTAATGTTTTCACATGATTAAAATTATCTTATTGATAAGAATTGCAAGTGATAGTTAATACACAGATATAACATTGGTATATCTAGTTTGTATATCAGATATGAGAAAACATCTACTTTAATATCTTTCTAACATATAAAAGTAAATCTTTACAGTGACTTCACTCAGAGGCTATGTATCTAAAATATTCTTTCTATTTGGACACTGTTTCTAAATAAAGAATATATTCTCTGTATTAGTTTATTTGGTGACATTACATTTCAGACCATAGAGAAATTAAGTGAACATAGAGTGATTGTTAGTAGGTTTAGAAATTCTGTCATTCTTGGATAAATTAAGCTATTTTTCAATGATTTATGTAAAGTGTAATTAACAAATTAATACATATGAAGATAAGATAATAGAAAGTACCAGGCAATAATGTAGTTTTGTTGTGTTTTTGAGAATTACTAAAAGTAATGGCAAAGCTAATCCACTATAAGTTTATTTTAATTAAACAGTGTTTAGAATAACAATTTCTTTTTCTCAGCTCAGTCTATCTCATACCATTCTGTGTGTTTTTCATCTTTACATACTCAGCAAGTGTTCTAATATCACCACAATTTTCTGTGTAGCATCGTTTATTAATTATAGAGTCTAAATAATGCTTTTTAGTAAGATCTGTTGGCTTAAAACTAGAAGCTATTTCTGTTTTTTGTTTTTTTGTTTTGGGGGTTTTTTTTGAGTCGGAGTCTCACTCTGTTGCCCAAACTGGAGTGCACTGGCCGCTCCCGGCCACCGCAGCCTCGACCTGCTGGGCTCTGGCGATCCTTCCGCCTCAGCCTTCCAAGTAGCTGGAACTACAGGCGCACGCTATCACACACCGGCTAATTTTTTGATTTATTGTAGAGATGAGGTCTCGCCAAGTTGCCCAGGCGGGTCTTGAACCCGCGGGCTCAGGCAATTCACTCACCTCGGCCTCCCAAAGCGCGGGATTACAGGCTGAGCCACCAAGCCCAGCCGAAGCTATTTCTGAATGTGCTATTGTCCATTTAAAATGTTAAAACATCAGCCAGTCTCGGTGGCTTAACCTGTAATTCCGCACTTTGGGAGGATGGTAGTGCGCGCCTGTAATTCCAGATACTTAGAAGGCTGAGGCGGAAGGATCGCTGGAGCCCACCGGGTCGAGGCTGCGGTGACCGGGAGCAGCCACTGCACTCCAGTCTGGGTGACAGAGTGAGACTCCAACACACACACACACACAAAAGTTAAACATCCCCATTGTAATATCCAGTCAAATATGTTTATGATGGTAAAAACTCATTAGTATAATGCAAAGCATAAAATACTAGTATAATGCAAAGCAAAATACTAGCAAATATAATCTAAGACATTTTTATGTGAAACAGTGATGCTATTTTTAATTTTTTTAAATAATTTCTGTTCATACACTCAAGACTAGAGCATCAGTACAAATAATACAATACTTTAATCCATATATAATGAGACACTATTAAACAATTGTTTATTCAAATGTATCAAAATACAATTGTGAAGAAATAGCCTTATGGAGCATTATATATTTTTCTTCCTGGGGAACGTAAGGACTGGAGAACTAAAGACCTCTCAGGTGACACAACTTTTGAAATCTAATATTTAACAAATGCCACAATATTTGACCAAAAGTGAACATTTCCTTTTTTTGTCATATCCCAAGGCTCACTCACTTGTGGCCTTATTCAGAGACTGAGGAGTGATGGGGGCGATCTCAAACTAGATCAAACAGGAGCCCCCCATGATTTATATTCGACAACAATATAAACAACTCTGGAAGGGCTCAGGTCTACTTACATATCCAGGTCTGTCCCAGAATTGATCTGACCTCCAGAGCGATACTTTCTTCCCTGGATGACCAAGGAATAGCATAGCCTGACTGAACTACTCTGAAAGAGAGCAGATTCCTCCGGCTCTCTTCAGCTTTACTTTCCTGAATTTTGTCTATCACACTCTGCTCCTGGAGTTGTTAACTCTACAAGCCATAGTATTTTGTAGAACACTCCCTCCAGACCCTAAGAAACCTTTTTTCTTTTTCTTTTTCCTCATACAGATACCTAAATCATCCTTCCTGAATAATAGTGGTTTGAGACTGAGATGGTAAGGTGACCATGCATAGAGTTAAATGGGCACCTGGAACATTAGTGAGAACATTTCTGATTAAATATATCTACCATGAAATGCCTCAGGCTTTGACCTGCACCAATAAATCCTTGTTTCTTAACAGCAAATGAAATTCCTATACAGGTTGCTGGGTTTGTCTTCAACAGCTCTTTTCCTCCTTTCTATTACAGAGGAAGTGACTTTCCTAGAAACCAGTCACAATATATCTCCCTAATTTGAATGTTAAGAGTAGGCATAGAATCAATGGAAAAAGTAGAAAGCTGTTTTCTTTCCTGATTCCTCCTTTGACATTTTAATATGAATCATAGAGATTCTCAGGCTTCTGTCCTGGGAGACTTTCAATTCAAAGCAAATAAAACACTTTCTTCCATTCTCTTTAAAACAAACAAAAAAACAGTTCCAAATTACTCCTTTATCTGTTGAGAGATTTTATATTATATTATTTTAATGTAAAAGTAATTACACATAAACGTAAAATATTTTATCCATTCTTTCTTAGGTTGCTTTCTATGTCCTTGAATTTACTTTTATATTTAACATCTCTTTCTCTGTCTCACTGTCTTATTCTGGACTGTGTTACTTGTACAACTTTTTATTTCATTCTTTTGCTGATTTGTTTTACAATTATGTTTTAAATTTTTATCAATTCTTTTTTATATGTAATTGATCCATTTTTCTTACCAGCCTGTTTTTATATGGATGCCATATTCTTTTTCCATTCTCTTTTTAAAAATCACTATATTTCATTTAATTATTTGTTTTTCAGTGCTTGTTGCTTCTGCTTACTCATCTCTAGATCTCTTTTCTACACTGCCAGTTGCTAATGCACAGTTTTGCCTTCATGCATCTGAATGAAGGAGTGGGTGACCAATCTAGACAAATGTCACAGGGTTTCTGAATCTGACTCACACTCTTCCCTGAAAGAAAGAACTGACTGCCAGTTCTAGGTTTGAGGAATGGCATACTTTGCCTGAAGGTGCATAGATGTCCTCCCTCCTACACGTTACTAATGTCAACCTTAAATAATGAGGTTCAAAAAACATGATTAAGTATAAAATTTACTTCAGTACAATGCTTAAGGATAACCACCAGTCAGACACTAACTCCAAACAAATTGGGTCAGTGTTCCAAAGTGAAGTTAAGGCTTCACTTATAAAGGCAGAGACAGACAAATGTTAGCAGGCTTACATTTTCCATATAAGACTAGTGCCTATGTCATAGTGATTGGACTGGTTGCATATTGCTACATTTCAAGGAAGACTACTTTTTCTCTCTATAGTGAAGGGCAATAATCTGAGTGAGGGGTTTTATCTCTGATGTCACTTGGTCTTTCCTAATAGGGGAAAAAAGAAAGACTGAAGCTGCTGTTGCATGCTGTGTGACTCAGGCTGCATAGCCACATTCCTTTCAAGGCTCAGAATGATTTAAAGTTCCAACAGCTTTAAGTCTGAATTATTTAATTTCACACTAATATGAGGAAGTCCCTGTTCTATGGTGACAATCCCAATTCTAGCCTTCCTGGTAGACCACCCAACATCTTTAGAAAGCGGTAACCTCCAAAGGAAACAAACTCCAACTCAGAGTACACAAGTTGATCAATTGGAATAATGAAAGAAACTGTAGCCATGTCCCACAAAAACTCTCCCTGATTAAAGGCCTCTTGATTTTTAGTACCCAATCTTCATAGAACTTTGTATCTCTCAATTCAACTTGTTTTGGCCAATATTTTATAGAATATATATATTTACAACCCCCAAACTCAATACACTTTAAATAAAATGATATAAAAATCTTGAGGTACATTCAAACATAATTGGTAAAGTCTTAGACTTATGTGTGCATGGGTTTGAAAAACTTTCACGTGTCAATAAAAGAGATGTGCATCTATATCTATATTGCTGCTAGACCTCAGAGTCCCAGTTCCTGTACTCAGAGCAACTGTTTGCTTGTGACTATATTTTTTGGGGATTGAGAAGAGATATATTTTTTGGCATTTTACATATTAACATAAGAATTTATTAATTATGTATAGTTGGTTTACTATGTTTTAGTTACATTTAGGAAACTGGTTAGGAGATTTGAGTTGACACGTTATAATTATTCTCTGTTAAATAAGGAGAATATGCTCATGATTAGTATTTTCACACAGAACATGTAATTTTTCAGAAATGGATTCCAGTATTAATTGAGAGAGGGTTGTATGAGACTTTCTATTTGGAATTTTTTCTCATCCTTTTTAGAATTTCTATTTTATGTTTTATAATATAGATAATATATTAGTATAGCATACAAATATGTAATTTAGAAAAATAAAGATATAACTGAGCTAGGTTGAAAACATTGTTTTCTAAAAATTGTGGGGTCAAAATGAGTAGTAGATCACTATATTGGAGGATAGCTTTCTAACTCCATCCTTGGGAGGCCAACAGTGCTGTGGTAGAAGAAGGCTTAGAGATGAGTATGGACAATGTGGGCCTTTCGAGACATCCTGTAGTTAAGTCTTGAGTCCATTATCTTGGTTTCTGTCTCATCTCCCCATTCTGTCCTTCTTAGCTGTCAATTTTTGTAAACTCTGCTGTCAAAAATGGTCTTTGCTTCCTCTGTCTTCATCTCTGTATGGTTCTCTTCATTCTGATTGATACATAATTATGACTTTTTCCACAAACTAATTTTTGGTTGACTGCTGTTTCCATCTCACTCCTAAAACTCAACACTTCATTTTAGTATGTTTATGAATGTACTGTTCTCAGAATTTTTTGAGACAGAGTCTTATTTTGTCATTCAGGCTGGAGTCCATGGTGTGATCACAGCTCACGTAATCTTGAATTCCTGGACTCAAGTGATCCTCCCAGTTCAGCCTCTCAAGTAGCTGGAACTACAGGTGTACACCACTATGCTCAGTTAATTTTTTTAAAAATTGTTTGTAGGAATAGGGTCTTACTGTGTTGCCAAGGCTGGTCTCAAACTCCTGGCCTCTATTGAGTCTTCTGCCTTAGTCCCCAAAAGAGCTAAGGTTACAGGGGATTACAGGTGTGAGTCACACAGCCAGCAACTCTGCTCTTCCTTAGTGTGGCTCAAGGAGTTTTGGGAACAGAGGAGGGCTTAATGTATGGCTTGGCCCCCTCCTTGGCGCAGACCCCTTGGCTCCAGGGAATTCATTGGGATGTGGACATGGTCTACCTCAGAGACCCTGAACCTGGAATGCCAAGAAAAGGCACACCTAAAAGAGCACAGAGATGCCTCCCAATGGCACTGCCTTCCTAATTTGGGGACACTATTAATACCAGGGTTGTATTAGCCAAAAGGTTACTTTAAGTTGAGGCAAGATTTTTACTTTGAGGGTAGGCTCCCAGATAACAACAGTAATTATGCCTTACCCAAATACAAATTTTTAAAAATCAGCAGTCCATTTGTGATTATGGGGATAACTTGTAGGTTAGTTCTAAGCAATTCAAATTTAGGAGTATTCTTCAACCTGAATATTTCACTCCACTATTTAGAGAATCATCACAAGAAACTGCTGGAAAGATCAAGGATCCCAAAAGGGGGTGGTAGGTCTGAATTGGATGCAGTAAAAAACAATAAAAAATTCGGCAGTTCTTGCTTCCCTCATTCAGAGTGCTGAGGAAAGAGATGGTGTCCATTTTCAAATTAAAATCTGTGGTTCAAAACCTGCTCCTGTAGTTTAATCCCCCACCTCAGTGTTTATTTGTGTAGACACAACCTACATGACCTGTTCCATTTCTGATTCACTTCATTTGAACAGCTGCATAATCATACTACAGGAATAGAGCCTTGAGGGGTTGAAAGGTGAGTGGAGAATGTGTGGGAGTTGCAGCTAATTTCAATGTAATATGGGCAATTAAATCTAGTTTGACTTGGTCAGCAGAACCGCATGGAGAGACAAGTGACTTATAAATAGAATTTCAAGGTGGGGGAAGCTAAGGACAAAACTCTTTTTCTGTGACTGCATTCTCAATGATAGTTTGACAAAGATGCAAGGTCCAAAAATTATGGAGAAGAAATTGTCTAACCTTTAGCCAAATGTCTAATGGCAATAAAAGAATGCAATAAAATATTCCAGTATGCAAAATTGCAAGTAGACAATAAAAATCAGAGAAAAGTATTCCAGTTCTGAACCAGACACTAATGAGACCACAGTAGGAATGTCATCCAGTTGTCAAAACCCTGTTAAAGCAAAGAAATCTAAAGGAAATGGAAGAGGAAATTTTGAATCACAAGGAGAACTAGGCACATATAAAATGTTAAAGACCATAATTTCTTTTAGCAGAAATGATCATGTGAAGGTATGATAGAATCTGACAAAGTAGAAAATATAGGGTTAATGGAGCACGTTTCAAATGAAGGTTCTGGATTCATCATGGCCTTATAACAACACTTGGACACCAAAAAACTCTCTTTGACAGAGATGCAAGGATAATGGAAATGGACTAGAAGCAATGGAAGTAGAAAGTCAAATATCCAGATGAATATTGGGGTTGTTTACAGTTGCAAGGATAAAGCAAACAGTTATACTGGCTGCTTCATTAAATCCTGATAATTAACATGAAATTCCTCTAAAGCAATATTTTTGGTCCCATTAGAGGTCCAGGTTTGCTATGAACAGGAAAAAAAGGCAGCATCTTAAGGGTGATTTAGAGATGTTTAGCATCTGCTCTGTAGCATGCAGTTCAGCCTTGTGGAGTTGATGAGCCACAGGTGTGACTGCTCCATTTGAAGAACAGGGAAAGAAACTGGAGGAGCCAAATGAGCACCATGATGGGAGAGGGTGAGAGTGTAAGGACTTGGCTATCCTATAAAACATAGCAGTCTTGCTCTATTCAGTCCATTAGGACTCAGGAGTTGCTAAAATGCTTGCTATAGGTGCAGTGAACTGTCTAGCCCAGAGTTGAGACCCAGTTGGTTTTGAGAACGGTCACTGGCAGCAGTCATTCTTTTTCTGTCCTAATGAAAAGAATTATTCACCACAAGAAGAACATCCTGCTAGTTGCTGGACCTTGAGCCAATTGGTTCAGTTTGGCAGTCAAACTTGATCCTGCTTCTGATTTCAGCTAACACTGACGATATCACCTGGCACTGTGCTCTTAGGCCTTTCACATAACTGTACACTCAAACTAATATTTCTGTTTCCTGTGTCAAAACCCTAAGGAAGCAATTTTTAGGTACCAATACAACTCTTTATGTAGAGGATCACAGGGTCTATAAAAATAGGCCATCCTTTAAGTGCAGAAATTCTACTAGAGATGCAACATTTGCTGGAACATTTTCAATCCTGGCAGTTTGACTAGGATTGGGCTTCCTATGAGATGGTGGCCCGGCTTAGGGACATATTGGTCACATTTAGTCAGTTATTGGATCTATAAAACAGCTGCACTGCTTGATCTGAATGCATTTGAAAATCATGGCCCACTTTAAATTACACACACACACACACACACACACACACACACACACACACACCCTCTAAGACGCTCTTTTATCTATTCATTCTAATTGAAACATCCATGCATTTCTGATTGCAATTTGATTAAAAGTATTTACTTGAGCAGTGCTGAGCCAAGAGTCATATCCTCTCACCTCTTCCACTGGGAAGGGAAGTAGAGTTAATGCTTTCAGGACAGGAATAGCATCAATTTGAGTAACACATCTCATACATTGATCCTTCAGAGCTTTGAACAAAGAACAGAATATTAGTCCCCTCATTGCCCAAGGAGGATGTTAACCTGTACCTCTGCAAGAGCGGGGACACCACTAAAGTCACCTTCCCCCGCTGGATGGGCCAGCTACCAACTGTGAACGGGAACTTGGTTAGAGTAAAAGATTCTTTGTCAGGAATGTGGAAATTGTGACATTAGGGACTAGCCTGGGCTGGAGGATAAAGCTTCAATGAAATTTGCAAGTTCATTTTGGTTTATATACCTGTTGGAGCTGAGACATTAAATGCAGAAGTCTTTTAATCTAGGTATTTTAAACACTACTTGATACCATGGACTAGTGTCACTCAACAGAGAGTACTTCAAGGACAGAGCTATCTCTGAACCAGAATAAGACCCCAGGAAGGCTGATTCAGCCCAGAGCATTTGGGACAGGGTTATTTTCTTTTGTTTCAACATTCACTTTTGACAGAACTGGCTTTTCTCTTCGCCCCTGCTGGAGAGCTAATAACTTCCTTCACGGTCACCTTACTCCAGTTCCCCCCACCCCAGGCTAGTGCAGCTGACTCGATATGCAGGTATGCCATGTACTTTATTTACATTTATTTTTGTCAGTCATTTACTGTCAAGAGAGCTATAGAGACACCATAAGTAATCAAACACAGGAATAGATCACATAGGTCAGCAAGACTAAAAAAAAAAAAATAGAATAAATAACCACGAAGTAGGCTCGGTATTTAGTATTAGAGCAAGACATAGGCAACACAAAAAGAAGATTATAGCCAAACCCTCTCCTGTCTCAGGCAGAGCTATTTGCTCCTGAGATTTCTAAAGATGCACTCAATTCCTGCACACACATCTGAGAGTTCCATAACGGTGGCTAACACTGAAAATAAATAATCCAAATCAGCTTGGCCATATTAACTGTGAAATCCACTTTACTAGTGAGATAGAATTTACTTCAGGCCATCTAGGTCAATAGCCTTGGAGAGGGAATTCCAAAGATGAAGGCCCTTCATAGAAAATGCTCAGCCTTCAGACCTGTGTAGTTCTAAATCAGAGAGCTTAGCACCTCCAAGCCCTCCAGCTGCTGTGAGGGCAAACCCAGGAAAGAGGTGGTCATTGCATATAACCTAAATCCCCTCTCTGCTGCCTCTCCCTCAACCCCTGAAACAGAATGCTGTTGAGGTCTGTACGTTGATTCCCCCTGAAAGCAAAGAGGCAACTCATGAGGTATGGAAGCCTGGAGGGAACAAAGGCAAGTGTGAACGTGTGTGAGCTCATACTTTGGTATGATGAAAAGTAGGTACTCTTCAAAAGGTCTGCTCTGTGGCAGAGGGGCTCGTTACTGAGAGCAGAGCCGCACTGCCCACACAAAGGCCGGTGGGGAGGGAAGGGGCTCAGTGAAGTTAGAATACAGACAATATGGAACCAAAGATCGTTGAATCTTAAAATCTGCCTGCTACAGGCAAAGCTATTTAAAGCTGTTGGTAACAGCCAAAAATCAAAGAATGGTCTTGGCTGGAAGATATGTTTTCTTGTTTACTGTCCCCAGGTAGCTTATATATTGGCTTTTGAAAATATTAGTTTAATTTTTTTTCTATCCTTAGTAGTCAAAGTGAAAATAAGTCTGTGGGAGGTAGAATAATGCCCTTCTCCCAAAGATGTCCACATTCTAATCCCAGAAACCGGTGAATATGTTAGGTTACATGGCAAAGGAAAATTAAGGATGCAGATGGAATTAAGTTTGCTGATCAGCTACACCTTAATTAGTGAGATTATTCTGGATTGCCCTAGTGGGTGAGATATAACCACTAGAGTCTTAAAGAGTGGAAGAGGAAGGCAGGATAGGTCAGAGTAATGTGATGTGAGAAGGCCTTGCTGTGAGGGAGAGACCCACAGTCCAAGAACTGTAGAAGGCCTCTAGAAGCTGAGATGGGCCAGAACGGAACTTTCCTTTAGGGCTTCCAGAAGAAAATGCAGCCCTGCCAACAGCTTGATTTTAGTCCATCAAGAAACGTGATGAACAACTGCCAATGACAAGTTTGTGCTATTTTAAGCCACTAGGTTGGGAGTTATTTGTTAGAACAGCAATAGGAAACAAAGACAGAACCCAATGAACAGTCGGCTTGACACTAAATGTGTAGTTTTTGCGTTAGGCTTTGTCTCGGACAATGATTGCCAGAAAATCAACAAACACTTGGGAAAAAGAAAATAAAAGTCCTTGCCTAAGTGGAAGGCATGCTATTTTTCTGCTTGGCCAGCTAGCGAGCCTCTTGGTTTCAGTTCCTATGTTTTGTGTGGTAGTCTGTAGGGAATGAGAACAGCATTTAGCACTTATTAGGAGAATGAGTTTCCAGGATATTGTCAGACCAAACACTACAGGCTTAATCCTAATGAATGACTTGTGAGACAGTCTGCCAGGTAGCTGAAGGCAATTTTACCAAAAACCAGCAAAGGGACGGGGCAGCCCCTGTCATGTCAAGTTTTCTGAATACCTAAAACTCAACCCTTAAAATCCTGAATTGTACCACACAATTTCAAAATAAAAATTAAAAGAGAAAAAAAAAAAAAAAACCCAATAGGACATTTCTCTCTGAATACCAGAAAAGAAAATTTTAAAAAAAGATGGTCTTGTTTTACTTTGATGTGCTGGGTCACACTCAAGGTCATTCAAAAATCAATGTTATTAGAGTTAAGAAAAGAATTCAGTATCTGAAGAATGGGTCATCTGAGAGTCAATCCTCACCACTATACAATATGTCCATTTAACAAACATGCACCTGAGACCCTTGATTCTAAAATAAAAATAAAAAGAAATCCAGGACATGGAAAGTGAGTTTCCAAATCACCAACACATTCACCTGGGAGTTAAAAACTAAACTAACTTTGGGCAAAAAGGTGAAAACAAGTGTCAATTATACTATGGAACCCTTCTCTTCTTTTCAATTGAATGACCGTTCATGTGACATGTAGAATAAAAACATTAGGCTTCAATGCATCACCAGGGCATCATACGTTTTTAAAGATAATGTGCTGAGCACAGTTCACACCACATAGCTATTCATTATCAGTATCCTTTGATAGTCAGAAGTGACTAGAGATATTAGGACAGGCTAGAAAGAGACAGCCTGACCTAAGATGGGATTTGTGGAAGTCGTTGACTCTTTCTTTTGCACCCAAATGATTCTCACTGGTGGACCTATTCTATTTTTGACAAGTGGCCAAAGGGACCAACTGGACAGATGCTAACTGAACTTGAGGACTGAAAAGGAGCGAGTGAGTGAGCCCCGGGGCGTGGTCTCCCCTGAATGAGCAAGCACATTTTCAACACAATTGACTGCCTAATCGCGTGTTGCAAACTTGGCTGATGCATTTGGAAGTGTAAGCAATTATGCTTCCACTAAAAGCCTTGGTTGGTAATGCTTTTGTTCTCTATTTCTTACAACTGAACTAACAGAGGGAAAAAATTGGTACAAAAATGGTTTTCAATATGGGTTTTGTTTTGCTTTTTAACTTTTCTTTTCAAAGCATTTTTCAGTTAAGCTAACCAACTGATCCAAGGTTTATGATACCTGAAATCACCATGCAAAATAGATAACAAAAAGAAACTCAGGGGATAATACAAGTCATTTTAGTAATTAAAAAAAATGAAAAGTCCTATACATTTGCCTTAAACTATATCATTTAACTGTGATTAATTGTACTGAGTTCTATTCTAGACGAGGTACACTGTTAGTTCTGAGCTTTGAGGATGACTTAATACATGTAGCTCTGACTTCAGAAAATATCTCTTTAAGTAGACATTGGCAGATATTGGCTTAATGTCTGAATCCTCTGAGATTTCATAAGATGAGACTCTTCACCTCCAATATATATAAACCACAGGCTCTGGATACTTTGCTTTCCAATAATTAGTCCTATTTTTGTAGCCCATCTAACACATGATGTTACTAGTTAATTTCAAAACAATTGCATGTTGGCGCATTGGGGCCAAAAACAACACTCATACTGTTGCCTCAAAAAATCTGAAAAGCTAGGCAGACCGAAAAGAAATAAATTTAAAAACAGCTCTAAAAACACATGTTCTTGCAATTATTTCCTATAGATATCACACATAATGTCTCTGTAATCCTGGTAACTTTAGCACTTCAGAATTTCAACTTCAAATGAGAATGTATTGTCATGCCTTCATTAAAATCTCTCCATGTGCAAAACTGAACTGCTACTTCATGTACAAGCATAAAATCTGTATTTGAATTCTAGCTCCTTCGCTTACAAAATCTGTGATGTCAGTGATGCCATTGTAGTCCTTTCTAGCTCTCAACTTCCTCAACTGGTAAATGGGGAGATTTCTTTTATTACAGGATGGTTATGAGTATCACATAAAATGGCACATGAGGGCTTGGCTAGGATAATGCCTTGGCAGGTAGAAAATTTCGCTATGAATTAAAGAATTGAGGTAAGCACTAAAAGTAAGGTTTTCAAAATATATTTGTCAACTCTGTCAAGGAGATTTTAAGCAGTTTTCCCTTACAATGGAGGTTTAATATTGAAGGCAATTGTATTCTTAATTCCTCAAGTGTTCAGCATTTCAGTGTAGGTGTTACCTTATAGAGAGTTGATAAGATAATGTCACCTTGCATGACCTTGAGAACATCCTGGCACTTATCTCTATATATGCATGACTTTATAGTTTATGGTAATCAGTGGAAAAGAATAATATAATCTTTAACATGCACTATCCAGTTTACAAATGAACAAATCCAATGAGTTTAGATGTTTACTTCTGAAATTCTTCCAAGTATTGTCAATTATTGATCATGAAATAAACACCATTCCTAACCCCTCTGGAGTGTTCTTATACTGCTGGAAGTCATCTATTTGAAGCATGGAAGTCAATGGAGCATGTGCTCAAGCAGACATCTCTATTTCTACTGCAAGACACTGTGGCTATCTTTTGGTTGGCCTTCTCACATCCTGTTCCTCCCTGTTGAGTCAGAATAAAAACAGGGCTTGGGTAACAACAATTTGAATTTTATAGGGGATGGTCTGGGCTGAAGGGCTGGGACACAGCAGGGGTTGAGAGGGGATGCACTGCTGGTTGATAGTTCAGGTATGGACATAGACCACAAGTACAGTGGGCAATCTTACACCTGAGATCATTCTTAGGGAAAGTAGAGACAGGACTTTGTCCCCACAGAAAAAAGGTGGGTCAGGCAATGTGGGAAAAATCATGTGCAAATATAAATAACCGTCAACAGAGGTTATTACAGATGTCAGAGCAATCAGAAGGTGGGATGAGCCCTGGCAGCATCAGAAAAAAAGCTGACTCAAACACTGAGGGATGCAATCATCCCAATGATATGCAGAGCCTCTGGGAAATTGACCTGATGCAAAGCCAGAAGTTTCCTGAAGAAATTTTTCTTACTTTTCTCTGATACTAGACCATGTATTCTAGGGTGAGAGATCTGAGGGGTCATTGAGACAAAGAGCTTTGGAGTAAAAAATTGGCATGTCTTGTGACAAAGAGACTCCAACAATCGTTTAAACATAAAAGGGAGAAGAGCTACCACTGATTGCTAAACTGTGCTCACTAGTAAGTTCTCTTTCCTTTCTTTCCATAATAGGCTCCTCCACTGACGATCTCTGTTTTAGTTGATATCGCTAATGAGCTTTTCCTGTAGAACGTTCAAGTTGAACTTCTTCAGAAAATTGGCAAAGGGACGGTGAAAGGACGGTCGGTTGCTGTCTTCCTAGCTGGAGCCTTGTAGGCTTCCAGAAACAGTGCCAAGAACTTTTTTGAATGTGTTTCCTGAAGTAGGGAGACCAAGAAGTCTGGCGCCAGACTTCAAGTCTGAGAAAGGCGATGTTGACTGTGGGCGCAAGCCTGGTTCCCTTGGAAAGCAAGGGAGCTGCAAAGGGCAAATTGCCTTGCAGCAAAACTGGGATGGGCCTGCCAACCAGTGTCTGCAAATGGACATGAGACTGTTTCCCATAGGCCAAATATGGGTTATACAGGACAGCCGGGGTTGCCGGGGCTCCACATGATCACAGTGAGAAGTTGGAAATGAAAGCCTTTTTGGAAGGAACAAGAAGTCAAGGAGAGGAGTATTTTTGGTTTTTGTTTTGTTTGAAAGGAAAAACTACAGAAGGGAGGTCCAATAGGGGATAAACCAACACCCTACAAAAGCGTTCTGCTATAAACTAAATGTTCGTGTTCTCCTGAACGTGTATGTTGAAATCCTAACCCCAATATGATGGTATTAGGATGTGAAGCTCTTGGGAGGTAATGAGGTCCTACGGGTGGACCCCTCATCAATGGAACTACTGTTCTTGTAAAAGAGACCTCAGAGACCTCTCTTGTCCCTTCTGCCTGCAAAATCATGGCAAAAAGACGGCTGTTTTTGAACCAGTAAGTGGGTCTTCTCTTGACATCAATTCTGCTGGCACCTGGATCTTGGGTTTCTGAGACTCTGGAGCTGTGAACGATGAATACCTGTTGTGTATAGGCCACCCAGTGTATGGATGTTTGTCATAGCAGCATGAATGGATTAAGACAGGGCCCAAAAGTAGAAAAGTCAACTGTAAACAATCAGTCAAACACGAATGAAGTCTCACAAGTAAATAAGAACTGGGGCCTCTTGCCTTTCCTGCCTCCACAGTTTCAGCATCCCACCCCGACACCCCCAATTGTGACCCTGCTGATTAGCATATGCAGCTGTGAGAGGGAGGTACGCAGAATGACTCGGTAGAAGAAGGTGCTCACCATACCCACCTCATATCAGGGCCGCAGACTGGAGCAGGTGCTGGAGGAGGCCATTGTCATGCAAAGTCAAGGTCAGAATTTTGACTGAAACTTAAGACTGAACTGGAAATATCTAATCAGGACATTTTCCTACCTGAAATGACAATAGGAATGTTTCTTGCCACAAAGTGAGCTGATAGATCATGGTACCTGTCCAAAATCTATTCTGGTGCAGGTGGCTGCCCCACTAAATAAAGTAAGTTTAGTAAGAGACCAAAATGATTACCTTTTGATTTGGGGTTATCGTTGCTCAACTTTCATCTCACACACTTAGCTACAATCCAAGTTAGATTTCTGGAAACCATCTGATTTCTCTCTTTTTCTCCATCATCCACATTCACTCTGTCCTCAAAACCTACAGATTTTTCTCACTCAGTGTGTTTTACTCCATCCTCTCCTCTTCATCCCAAACTATGTCTTAGTCGAGGTTTTCATCAGACGTATCTGGACTATTTTATGTTTCCTTAACTGGATCTGAGCTTCTGGTCTCAGTCTACGTCCCCATTAAATATGCTTGGAGTGATGCCTGATATATATATATATGTATATATATATACACATATATATGTGTGTGTGTGTGTGTGTATGTGTATATTATATGTGACTCTCCTGCATGTATCTATATATGACAATATATGTAAGTTATTATTTTAGTCAGTTATTTTTATGTATCCTTCAATACTTCAAGATTTGGTTCAATAGACATCTCCAAGAAGACCGAATAAGGCTTACACTGGTCAACTTTACCAACCCACTCTGTGCATAACTCTACATTAGTTGGAATATCAATATATGTATCTATGTCACTCACAATTAGCACCAATTTTTCAAGGGCAAGGACTGTTCATTTTGTATCACTAGTTTTAGTCAATTATCTATCATACTATGTATGCTTAATAAAAGTTTCCTGAACTGGATTAAATCTTCAATGTTAAGCTTAAAGTTAAACCATAAATAATAAAGTCATACAATATAGTATATCAATAATTTTTTTTTCAAAATATTGATTTTTGCATCTGAAGCTCCCAATATTTAATTATCTGTGCAGATAGACAGAAATCATCTTAGTAAAGTTAATGAGAGTGTCTTGGGTCACGTTTTGTTATTGCCCATTGTGAATGCCATTTTATGAATGGTCCTTTACTATTGTCAGGAGCTTGGAATATATGTCATTCATATGTCATTAAGGCAGGGAAACTATATATCCTATCCCCACCGTTTCTCTGCCCCAGAAAGGGTATATTATAATGAAAGCAAGTTTCTCACTAAATTCTGCCCCAAGTACACATGTTTCTTAGCAAACAGACAAAATAACATTTTCTAACCAGCTATTATAAGGTCAGGCATGTACCTACTCTCTTGTTCTTAGGCATTTTGACAAGAGCCCATATTAGTTTCACTCAGAGGACAGGACCAGTTAACCTTCTATTGTAATCAGGCAAGAGAATTATCTTAGTTCATTTGGACGGCTATAACAAAATAACTTATACTGAGTAACTTATAAGTAACAGAATTTCATTTCTTATAATGCTGAAGACTGGAAAGTTTATGATAAAGGTGCAGATTTAGTGTCTAATGAAAGTGTGCTTCCTGATGCTTTCTCATAATGTATCCTCACATGTAGAAGGAGTGAGCCAGCTTCAAAAGAGGATGAGGCCTCTTTCTATAAGGGCACTAATCCCAGTCATGAGGGCTGAATCCTTATGACTTAATCACTTCCCCAAAGGCCCTACCCCCACCATCATCTCTGGGATTAGAATTTCAATATATGGATTTTGGAGGAACACAAACATTTAAGCCATAGCAAGAATCTTCTGGTAAGCAGTGTTACACAAGACCAGACAAACTTGATGATACACTGCTAGCCTGACCTTGTTCCTACAAGAACAGAAGGGACTGCACATCTTCTTTTCTCTGACCAATCATACATTTTTTTAGCCTCTTCTAAAGCATCAATTTCATACATTCTTAGTCTACTCCCTCCAGTAGTAAAAGTTCTTCCCACTCATTTTGCTAATGCACAAACCTTCTGGGCAGATTTAGATAATGTTATGTTAAGTGTTTGTCAAAACCACCTGTGAAGTCCTGATTACCTTTTCCCAAAGCTAAGTGGCCATCCTTGGAGTAAGGTTACTGAATAAGGAACTTAATATATTATCTGATACCTAGGATCTAATGAAATTAATTTATACATACGTTTTATGATGATGCTATCTATAATCGAGAATTTCAAAATAAATTCACACTATAACAAAAATGTAGCAAAAAAAGTCTTCAAATATCAATTTTGGTCTATAGTTTGTTGTTACACTTTTTTCTTTCCTCCACTCAATGAAAGGAATATGGGTATATTGCCTGAAGTAGAATTAGGTTTGCTATGGCAGAAATTCCAGAAAGGAAAAAAGAGTTAATGTTTTCTATTGCCTTCCCAACTAATGTCATGAAAGCTATTTTGGTCTTTTCTTAGTTGATTGGTACATATGTCACCCTCTGGTCAGTTGACAAGCAACCCAAGAGTTGAACATGAGATCAAACCATAGATAATAGGAAAGAAGAATAGTGGAAGAGAAAGTGAATGACTTTTGATACTGAAAAATCCTGCCGGGCTCGGTGGCTCAGCCTGTAATCTTGCGCCTTTGGGAGGCTGAGGTGAGTGGATTGCCTGAACCCGCGGGTGCGAGACCTGCCTGGGCAGGCGAGACCTCATCTCTACAATAAATCAAAAAATTAGCTGGGCGTGGTAGCGTGCACCTGTAGTTCCAGCTACTTGGAAAGCTGAGGCGGAAGGATCGCTGGAGCCCAGCAGGTCGAGGCTGCGGTGGCTGGGAGCGGCCACTGCACTCCAGTCTGGGTGACAGAGTGAGATTCCAACTCAAAAAACAAAGAAAGAAAGTCAAGTCAAATCTTGACTGGGCTCCTTGGCTCATGCCTGTAATCCCAACACTTTGAGAGGCTGAGGTGGGAGGATTACTTGTTTCCAGGAGTTCGAGACTAGCTGAGGCAACATAGCAAGAGCTTTTTTCAACAAAAAATTAAAAAATGATCCAGTTATGGTGGTGCATGCTTGTAGTTCCAGCTACTTGGGAGCTGAGGAAGAAGCATCACCTGGACCAGAAGGTCAAGGCTGCAGTGAGCCATGGTGCCACTAAATTCCAGCCTGGCAACAGAGTCCGTGGTTTTAAAAAAAAGAGAGAAAGAAAAGGAAAAAGACTACATTTTAGAAATGTTATCAATTTCTTCCTTCACTTAAAAATAACAACAAAAAGGAGAGCGTACCTATCAACAAGGATACCTGCACAACGAATATTTGTATACCTAACCCTTAACAGTACACCACAATATTAAAATAAAAAATAAATATAATTTTAAAAAACAATGATACTAGCATGTGTTGAGCAATTCCTATGTGCCAGGTACTTGCCCTGATATTTAGGAACTTTTGCTCCTTTTATACTAATTGGGAGAAGTTCCTTGAGGATAGAACGCTGTTTTGCTTTGTTCACTGCTTTGATCTCCAGCACCTACAGCAGAGTCTGGTTTATCATCAACACCAAATAAATATTTGTTGTTAAATGAGTAAACTGCCTTATCAAGCATCTGTCAAAAAGCCCTGTGAAGGAGGTATTCTCATCACTTCCATCCTACAGTTAAGGAACCTGAATACTAGGCTAGGAAACCCCTGAGCTTTTGCAGGTGAATTGAGAATCTACCCAGACCAGTCTGCCATGACTTTCTCCTGCTGTCTTTGTTTTAGTTTCCATTCCTCTATCTAGTTCTTTCTCACACAGCACTTTTGATGCAAAGAGGCACAGCCAACAATTATGACCCATAGCTGTATAGCCAATTAGTGGTGAAATAGCTCAGAAACCAAGATTTGTGATTCTGAGCCATCTCGTCTCTTCATCCCAAACCAGCTTCCCTCAGTCAGAACAAATAACTCATTATTTATTGAAGTTGGATATTGATTAGCTCTCAAAAGCTGCACACATTTGCCGTCTTTTTGCCTTTTGAAAAAATAATTTCTTAGATCATGATTACTAAATTTAGCTCAACTTTAGATTTTAAGAAAGTGAATCAGATGATGTTGAAGCTGAAAGAGACTTTTAATGACATTTGCTGAAATTCCTTTTTTTTCCTAAAAAGACGAGCAAACTGTGACCCAGCGGGTGAAGTCATCCATTCAAAGCAACCCACTGAATCAGTGAAAGAATCACAGTAGAAGCTAAGTTCAATGACTTCCACATCTATATGCTAGACTGACTTCCTTGATTCAATGACACACCATTTTAGAATTACATGTTGACGTGAATGAGACCAATGTTTGTTTTCTACCCAGTATGGTTTTACAAAAAGTGGCAATAAGGGAAATCATGATGAAGTTGGTTATCCACTCCTGAAACTTCCTTTAAGCTCCCCTGTCACATGTTCTTGTGTTGCCATTTAGAATGTTGTGACTTACTTGTTTCCAATAAAGTCCTACAGCTTTTTGAGTCTTGGCACAGGCTTGCATCCCACAGTTCTGAACCCTAACATGAGCAATAGAAATGTAATCTCAGTTAGAAGGATGAAGCATTTTATGAGGTTCTTATAACATCAACTTCTGAAGTTTAACCCCTGAATATATCAACACTGTGTTTGGACAACTCATGTTGAAATCAAACACCTTATCCAACATGTTTCAAGAACACAATCCTTGCCAGCCCTTTACCTTAATAGTGTCTGATCGACTTGAAGAGTCACGTGTCCATGAAGGAATAGTAAGGAGGAAAAAGAAAATGGCAAGGAGATCTGAAGGGGCCCTTAATCAACTCTCATGCCAAATGTAACACGTAGTCAGAAATTCCACTTACACACTCTGCTCTAGAATAGTACATGGAGAAGGTTAAAGTGAGCTTATTGTGTCTGACTTGTGTCTGTCAGTGTTGATTTCTTGATGGAGAGGATCTATTTTCCTTAAGGCTTAATAATAGACACAGATGAGACATTGGCTGACGGAGGCTTTTGACAAGAGGGTGGTTATGATGATGAAGGGAGAAGGTGACCATCACTCAACATCTGGAATACGAAACTAGAAAAAACGCTTTCACCTTTTTTAAGCTAAGAGACAGAGATATCATCTTGGTGTCACAGCAGTATGTAAAAGTTTATTACAGTTAAAGGGTTTTCCTCCACTTAGAAATACTCAGGTTATCTTCAGATCCAGCCCAGTCTCTGAGAGAACAGAAGCCAAGATCCTAAGCATGGGGGAAGGTTTGAGACTGTCATTCCTGAAAGAGTGTGTCAAATAGGTGAGTTTTACCTCTGTGACAATATTGCTAACTTCCGTTTTGTCTTTCAACTGTTGGCCACAAAGTGCCAGTGTCAAAATACAGTTCAACACAATGCCAGGAAGCCGATTCTTCTATTCCAGGAAGAAACAATGGGAGCAGAGGTGGGGTAAGAGCTTGTCAAGAGAGGTGGCCTCATGGTGACAGTGACTCCAATGGTGATAGAGGGCTGACATCAGCAGGCAGTCTGGCCCCTAGCTAGCTACAGCTACATGATTAGCGTCCAGCAGTGCAGAAAAAGGTTAGGAGAAACTTGCTGATGAGCAGAGACTGTCACAACCAGCTGCAGGATGAGGTTAGCTATGCAGTGGACTTCACAATCACAAGAGTGAGGGCCTCAAAGACTAGGATTCCAGGGGTTCAAAAAGCAGGATTGTACCCAAAGGCTATTGCTGGGATGTGATTTATGTCATCTACTTTGCCATCCTGGTGGGGTCTGAGAAACATAGTTAGATAAAAACAGACACATTTCAACTAAGACCTTCATGAGGGGTAGGTTTCAGGGATTCTCACTCCAGATTCCTTCACTGAGTGCTAGAGAGGAGAAGCTGTTTGAACCAGAACTATTTACATCAAGGATTTTGAGGACGAGATAGCTTTATGTGAAAAATCACTTCTATACAGCAAACATATATCTGAGAATGAGAATAAGGAAACTGTCCCACAGCCCGAAGGGGTCCAGCTTTAGATTTCCCTGAAAGAGCCTCCTCTGTGCTGTACAGCATGTGCCTCAGTTCCCTAAATGTGGAAGACTTTCAGATATTCCCTGTATACCTCACAAGTACAACATTTACAGCTTTATGTGTAACAGAAATTCACCAAATGTAAAATTTTCACCAATTACACTTTCCACTCAGCTTGTTTTTCCACCAAACACCCAATTTGAAATTGTTTCCAACTTGCAGATCCTACCCACTGATAACCCCCATGGTTTTGGATTGCAAGATGAATACTTCTCTGATCTCATTGCCATTGAGAGACTGAACATGGATTGGAGATTAGAGAACCTCATGCATCTCCTATTCTTTGTCTTCATGGCAGAAGTCACTAGTAGAGGGCAAATTTACTTGTAAAGTGAGGTTATGGCCTCAGAAGCCATCATCTGGTATTAATTAACCCTCCGCTATGTGCCAGGCACTCCAGGCAGCCACTATGCATCAATTAGAGTTGGCAAATGACATGAAACCAACTCAGGCTCAGACCCCACAATCCCATTCAATCCCCTTAGACTCTGTGTGGAGTAACACATCCCAGCTGATTAGTCCCCGTCAATATTCCCTTTCCAATGGGCTAAAACAGGAAGCCTCTCAAACTTTAAAAAGGCTTTATTATAGCTTGGTCATGAGCATTTTGAATTATTCAGTACTGTTAGTATTTTCCTAAAACTCAAAAGGCAACTGAGTAGATTTCTTTTTTGTAACCCAGTGGAAAAGTAAAGCTTATTGACTTAAATCCACCTTTTGAATATAGTTACAGTGATCACTAAACAAAAAGTTGCTATTATCTTCCCAAGGGGCTTCAATTTCATTGCTTATGCAATATCTGAGTTATAGAAAATGAATTCTTTTGTTCAAGCCATAACTTCTAAGTTCGTTGGCATGAAATAAAAAAGCTTTTCCCCCTTATTTTTATTAGATTTAAAAAAAATACCCTAATATGTCATTTAAAATTTTTAAAGCCTCTTTGGACACCTGATCTCAAGGTCGACTATCTCTCAAATGTTCTGTATGGTATATACTCCTCAAGTGACCTAATAATTTTTTTCTAAATGCCAGAAGTAACAATTATAGTGCTAAAATTTCCTTCTCCAAAAAAATAAGATAATAATGACTATTTGCCCAAAAGTACACAAAGATGCATTCGTTATACAGTAACAACAGTTTTTAACATGGGTGAAGCTGGAGAACATCATCCTAAGTGAACTCACTGAGAAAAAGAAACCCAAACACTGCATGTTCTTATTTATATTTGGGAGCTAATTTGGTACAAAGAAATTGTAGACACTGGGACATCAAAAAGGGGGAGGTGGGGTGAGGTGCTAGAGTTCAGAATACAATGCTTACTATCTGTGGAATGGGTCACCAAGACCCAATAAGAGAATTAATATTTCCATTTAGTGATGGAGACTACTATAAGACTCTTTCTAAAGTAAATAAAAAGTGAAATAACTATTGTAAAATGACAAAAATAACTGATCAGACATCAGAATGAGTATTAAGTAAACCCTCACCAGTGGTAGGTAAAGGAGAATACACTTGAGAATTAGGAATCTCAGGCTGGAGTCAGCCAAATGTGTTGGATTATCGCACAAGGCTCGCATAGCTCATCATGGTCACTTGGAAAACAGCTTAATCTGTAAAATGATTTTAAAGTTCATTTAGTTATTTGCAGTCTTTTTTAAAAAATTAACTTTGAACTAATCTCTATTATCAGAGGTCAAAACTGCAAATAAATGCACAGCATCACTAGAAAGCCTTTGATATTATTGTAAGACTTTCAACATCAATGTGTCATATTCCCAGATAAAAGATTCCCATTGAGACTCTGTTGATTTGGTTTCTTGTGGATTCACTGTCTAGAGCTCCTTTATTTGAAGGACACCAAATAAGACGTTTAAATATTGGTGTACAGCTCAATGTCAAGGACTCGGCTTGGTGCTCATCCACATTTTCCTTAGCTTTGTTCCCCTTCCCCCCCCCCCGAAAAACTTGCTTTTTATGGCTTCTGGAAGATGTGTGAATTTCTGATCATCATAACTTTATATTAGAAGAAATGTCATTTTTAAATTTTATAAATTTACTCTGAGACTTCTTGTAAGTTTTCCCTACACACAGACACATTTGTTCCAAGAGAATTGGTAATTTTTAAATGTTGAATTTTCTATAGTATCATTTCAATACATATAAAGGAAAGTTGAATAGTGAGGCCAGGTTAAGTGTTCTTCCCAGTGTCACATTTCCCACAGGGAAGAGAATGATGGCTTAGGGGCTTTGTCTCTTTTTTAAATATATAATTTTACATTATTTTAGATTCGAGGGGTATCTGTTTTTTAATTGAGCATTTTGTGTAGTGATGGGGATTGGGTCCCGGTGGCCCATTCCACAGATAGTGAGCATTGTATTTTGAACTCTAACACCTCACCCCACCTCCCCCTTTTTGATGTCCCAGTGTCTACAATTTCTATCTTTGTGCCCATTTAGCTCCCAAATATAAATGAGAACATGCAGTGTTTTGTTTTCTTTCTCTGAGTGAGTTCACTTAGGATGATGTTCTCCAGCTTCACCCATGGTGCTGAAAAGGACATGATTTCATTCTTTTTTTAATGGCTACATAGTATTCTACTGTGTATATATGCCACATTTTATTTAATCTAATAAGTCATTGGTAGGAACTTAGGTTGTATCCATGATTTTGCTGTTGTGAAGTGCTACAATGAAAATGCAAGCTGTTTGCCTCTTATCAGCACCCTGGATTTTACTATGGGAACAGGCAAGCTGTTCTGTATGATTTCCATAATGTTCAACAGCACATTTCTATTGAGCATAAGGGTGATCTACAAATGACTGATAAGAGAAGCATATAGCTAGTCCAGGTCCAAATCAATAACCTCTTCAGTTTGATAATCATGACTTGAAGAGTTGAAAAAAATACATATCATGCCTAGTCATAGTAGGAACATTTTCTTTAATAACTCTTTTCCTTCCCTTCTTTCTGTTTACCCTCCTCTCTGGATGTGACTGTTCATTGTCAAACCTTTGACCCCCCATGATCCTCAAATACAAGGGGGAGTTGGCAAAAAACGCCCGAATTTATTTATAGAAAACTGTGCTTTTATTTTTACATGTTCAAGTTTCAGTCACCTTCAAAGTACTCTTTGTTTGATGCAATACACTTATTGAGACACTTTTTCCACTACTCAAAACAGTTTTTTAACTCATCAATTTTGATGCCTTTTATTGCTTCTGCTGTTTTTTGTTTCACTTCTTCCATGTCAGCCAAATATTTTCCTTTAAGGACTTTTTTGATCCAGGGAAACAAGCAAACAAAAAAAAAGGCACTCCAGGCGAGATCAGGTGAATATGGAGGGTGGGCATGTGGGTCAAGCTGTTTTGGGCCAAAAACTACTGAAAACTCGGTGCAACATGGGCAGGTGCACTACTAAATCACTCATCATGAAATGGGTAAACATGTTGAAAGAATCTTAAAAAATAAATAAATAAATAACTGCAGCTGAATGCAGCCTCTCACAATAACACTAGCTGGTGCACTGATACAGATGAGTTCCTAGAACACTTTCCTAGCAGGGAAAGCCAGTACTACAAGGGGACCACCCTCCAATAGATAATTTTGGTTTTTTGGTGGGGGGGTCCCCTCTCATAAGGACGGAGGTGGACATTTACTGTAATGTAGATATTTTAATTTTCTACATGAGTTCTGGAAGTAAAAATCCATTAATTTAGGGGATAAGATCAGCTTCAACTTTAGAGACAGACTGGCATATATTCATTTCAAAGACTTTTAAGTAAACCTTCACAAGAGTTTGAAATCAACAGTGTACATCTGGGGCCTATGGTTTTTATTTTGTTTTCTTTCTGAAGCATGTGTGCCTGTGTGTGAGAGAGTGAGTACGTATGTGCATATATTGGCTTAGGTAATAAAGTAGAGTCAGCTATAAGGTGCAAATTTCCCAGAAGATTATAAACTCTTAACTTTTCTTCCTACTAATGATCTTGATCTTTCTACATATTCATGTGTCACATGGCTTCTTTCAGCCAGTGTTGAGGGTGGCAGAACACAGGACGGCTAAAGGGAACAGTATGTCAAATTGTGGGTGATGTTATACTTTATTTTCTCAAGTCATACGTTCTCTTGCAGTTGCCTTGTGCCCTGCTGTTTAAAAGGTTTTCTATGCAAGTTAAAAACTGAAAAATAGTGAAAAGATGTAGCTTAGGTTATTTCTTTCATTGGCATTTCAATGTTGAGATTTGTTTTAATATCATTTTGTAAAAGATTTGAAAGATTAAGGATTTGATTGCTTAGTTCTCATAACTTCTATTCAGGGAAATAGTTAAAATGTGACTTGCCATCTGTATTTCCAGTCTGCTTAGTTAGAATTTAAATTATTTTTTGTCTTTTTACTTTTTAAAAATTCAAAAGTAATAATTCTCCATTGACTCAACACACTATATCTGGGCAATACAATGTTTTAAACCACAGGATGACGTGGGTTTGAATTTAGGCTTAAATACAAAGCATTTGTAAAATCAGTTTCACTCCTTTCTTGTTAGTTCTAATGTCTAAATTGTTCTTCCTATATTAACATATAGAAAATGCCAGGACTGAATTCACATCTTGTTATACAGTTTTTAGTAACTAAACAAGATACACTGTACAGGACAGGTTGGTAATTATTTACCTTCAATTAATTGATAGTGAATAAAATGAATTATAAGTTTCAAGAAAATTAATATCATGTTCAGACATTTCTTTTAGAACAATTTTTTTTTTTTAATCCTGTGGAAAGCTCAAGTCAAGGTACGCTTTCACTAGGATGACAGAAAGCATTAAACTATGCATAAAATAAAAAATGCACAACATATTTCTTTCCTTCTGATAATGGCAGATCTAGAAACATATTCACGTGAAAGAAAAAGGCAAATATTCCTTATGCAGAGCCCAATCTAGCCTATTTTTGTCACTAATATGATGGGTCTGAAACACATCTCTAATATCCTAAAAAATATTCCCTTCAAAATTATGGGCCAGGCTCGGTGGCTCAGCCTGTAATCCCACTGCTTTGGGAGGCCGAGGTAGTGGATTGCCTGAGCCTGCGGGTTCAAGACCCGCCCGGGCAACGTGGAGAGACCTCATCTCTACAATAAATCAAAAATTAGACAGGCGTGGTAGCGTGCGCCAGTAGTTCCAGCTACTTGGAAGACTGAGGCGGAAGGATCTCCGGAGCCCACCAGGTGGAGGCTGCGTTGGCTGGGAGCGTGCCACTGCACTCCAGTCTGGGCGATGGAGTGAGACTCCAACTCAAAAAAATATATACTTACCCTGTCCCTGTCTATTTCTCCAGAACATGGCAGGAGGCCATGGGTGTGACTGATATTTTAAGGCCAAAAAAAAAAAAAAAAAAAAAATTATGAAGTTAAAAAGAGGAAAGCAATCATGTCTTCCCTTGGCATTTTTTAAAGTTCAGAATAAATGATGTCAAATTGTATTAGAATAAAAACATGAAAATATGAGATGTTTGTGTGCGGAGGCAGTTTTGAACCTGAAGAGAGTTTTTAATGGAATAGTTTTGACATGCAGCCCCGTCTTCATTTACTAAATTTGCGTACGATCTGGTTTATGAATCCCCAATTTCTAAGGAAATCATTCCAAACAAATTGCGGGGCATGTGTACACAAATTTATGACTTGGCTCTGGCAGGAAAGAATGTTCTCTCCGAAAGAATAAAATCCTAGTTGTTATAAATGGGTCAAAAAGAATTATATTTTTTTATTTATACTTCAGAAATGTAATCAAGTGAATGAAATGGTTTCATATACATTTTTACATCCAACAGCAGTGACACACTGTTCATACATTATTCCTATAGTAAAATGTACACCCTTTTTTTTACTAAGTAAGATTTGCCAAGTGTTCATGGACAAAAAATACCTTTCATTGCAGCCTGCACTGGTGAAATAACAATAGTAAGCCACGTTCCTTTCAATAGCTTTACAGTATTAATAAAGCTATTGTCCAAATGCGTGTTAATATTGGTATGTGTAAGATGAAGTCTCAAAAGTTCTCCAAAATGTAAATGCCCAACTTGAAAACTTTACAAAATATTGTATTAGATTTTGCGACTGAATCTACCCAGGGACATTAAAGTCCAGGATGGTTTATTTTAAGTGTAACTTCTGTAGCTCTATTCCTAGCTGACTATTCTTCGATTCCCTAATCACAAAGAAATGCACTCTTATGAAGTTAAGCAGCTGTAGACACAGAATGCTGATGACATTTTCTCCAAATCTGAGTTATCTGAAGAAAACCCAGTTAGTGGTAATTCTACCAAATACTTGTAACATTCACATAAAATTTTAATTGATTTTCAAACAGTACAACTGTGCCACGAGTCCAACCACATAGAATATAAGCCTTAAGCCCACTAGGTTTAAGCAATTGTGTCTTTGTAGACTAAAACTATGTAAAATAAAATCTGATAACTCCCTGGTGTTAGAGGTAGACAGTTTTCTTTCAAATCCTAGGTTTGGTCCTTTATTTTATTCAGCAGTGAAAGCCATGAATACAGAACGAATAACAGCTGTTACAATTCTCAACCATGACTTCTAACGTCAGAGAATTCAAAGTATGAACATAGTACACAGTAATGAAAAGTATCAAAAATTAGTTTACCTCAAAAAAGATAAATAAAACAGGTATATTCCACCAATACATAAACAGATGTTTGTGCTACAGTTTAAAATTTGCTGTATACAAAAGATCATAGTCCCCATAATCAGCTTATGATAGAAGCAAGAATACATGAGCCATTTAAATTGTCAGACATTATGCTTTATAAGGTATGCACAGAAGTTCAAGCAATAAATACATACATTAGTTCAAAGCCTTACAATAGCTACGCAAAGCAGATGCAGAAAAGCAGATTTGCTATTACTAGCAAGCAATGATATAAGAGTAAAAATTCATGAAATGCATTAAAGCAATGTTTTTCTTAGAAAAAGTCTGGTCATTTATGGGTCCACCAACATTTTTACATAATATGCACAATTATCAAAATACAGACCAAGCATTTCAGAAAACTCCAAAAAACCTAAAATCTATTTTCAAAGCAATTGCAGTTTTGGAGGTTTTTCTGGTATAATGTGCAAGCAGCTATT
This sequence comes from Carlito syrichta, assembly GCF_000164805.1. Taxonomy (NCBI): domain Eukaryota; kingdom Metazoa; phylum Chordata; class Mammalia; order Primates; family Tarsiidae; genus Carlito; species Carlito syrichta. The sequence goes on along the minus strand of NW_007245800.1, from coordinate 32,364 downwards.
TTTTAAAATTGTATTCATATAAAACCCATGCAAAACTCTACAGGTATATGCATTCTGTGGCTGAGACTTCCTTTCAAAAGTTTTGTAACTGAGGTATGCATACTTTAGCATTGTAGTCTTAGGCCACCCTCCTGATGGTACAACTCTCACAGCTACTTCCAGTCCATCAAAGCCTTTCGAACATGCACCTGAAAGACCCATTTCCCCTTTCAGATAATCCTTACAAGTAGGATCCTAGAAGACTGAAAACCATCCTTCACAATACCAATCTTTCTTTTGATACCATATCGTAAACTTCCGGTTCATTGATCATGACCCAAAGACAAACATAATGAAAAGTAGCAGTTACTGTGACGTTCTCACGTTTCATGCAATCTGCCATAATTGTTCTAATTTTTTTTCTTTTTTTTTCTTTTTTTTTTTCTTTTTTTTTTTGCAGAGGTAGAAGCTTTCAGAAAGCCTTTTGGGTAAGTGGGAAAACCCTTTTGAAAGCCGTTATGTCCTTTTATTTGGTGTGATAGATGACTGGGTATCTCTCTAACTCTATTTGCTGACTTCAGCAAAGAATCAATGATGAGCTTAGTTTGCAAGAACCGGTTCCATCACATGGAACTGGTACGTCTGTTAAGCTCTAGCAGCCACCTTCTGTCAAAACTGTTTGTAAAGCAATAACCATAATCAGGTTATGAGGTCCCTTGGTTGGGGGAAAAGTATTATCAAGACTTGGCACAGCACATGAAAAGCAACACGTAAAGTTTCTAGATTTTAAGCAAACATCTGACTATGCTATTTCCAACTATACCATAACGCATTATCATAGTTTTGGGGTTTGGAGTTGTCAAGAAAACCAGCATTCCAACAATTTGGCCTGCGCAAGTCTTTGAAGGGAGTGTATTGTTAGTGTTAATATCCCGTATAAGCAGAGGCAGAATTATATGTAACTTTGGTTTGACTGAAAATAAATACCATGGACTACAATTGCTATAATCTTTGCTTTCAGTGTAAAAACTCAGCTAGATCACTTTAAAATCAATATGAAATTAATTTTTGGCTTTACTAGACCTTTTATGTTTGGTTCCTACTTTTTGTTTTTTCATTATAACTTAAGACTATAAAAAAATAGTACACAACAAAGATTAAGACCATACAAGACATCTTCTAACAACATGTATTCACCACTGAAAATAACTGACTGAATGAGGGAAAACAAAAACACAAAGTACTATATATATAACAATATGCAATCTGCATTTGCATCAAGTACATAATCGTTTTGGTCAGTGATCCACATTTGTTGCTTTCTAGCATATCATAACTTCCACTGCGGATTTTGTCCTCACCTCTGTCTTTAATGAAAGCAAATCTTCGTTGCACTTAGATGGACTTTTGGCCTCAGAAGATTACTCTGTGACTGAATTACTTTTTTAGTTGTGGTTTTTGTCATATTTGTTTCTTTGTTTAGGGCTAAATGAAAAGATCCCAGAGGTCATCAGAAAACAGCAGGTAGTTCATGGAAAAGGTTCCTTTGTACTAATTGAAGTTACAGAAGGCTGACCAAAGCATGTGGCTGCTTCTGTCCTTGAGCTCTTGGCCATGGTTAGAGTTGGCTTTGGTTTGCAGCTGTAGCCTTTGACTGTGTTTGCAGGTAGACAAAGCTTTATCACAAGGAGGTAAAGAGTACAGTTGTAAGATCTATGCAGATATGCAAATGTTTCTATGGTGCTTGCACAGATAATGTTAGCTTAGGATTGCACTTTACATCTTAACACTAACAGCACAGACTGGAAGCCTAAGGTTTTAGATGGTTGCAACAGTCTAATTACTGTGTTTTGTAATAACTAACTTATGTCATTTACAGTTGGTGGCACCAACATAAAAAACTAATGTTCTGTTGTTTAAAATTCAGCTAGATACAAGCAGTGACACTAATTTCTGATACTACTCCTGTGCAAATTAAAAACAATAGCAACAAGTTGAACTTGACCAGCAATTGTTTCTAACATTACAACTACTGAATGCTGGAAAATTCACATTAATGAAACTAACACTATTTTTGGCAGTATATGAGGCGCATTTGCTTTCTACAGGACATGTATCCTCATATTCAGTCATTTCATGAACCCTTAAGAGCCACATTTTTTAAATGGACAAAGCCATTATAGAAAGAACAGTTCATTTTTTTTTTCAAGAAAATCAGTTTTTGTCTTTTTTTTTCTAAAAAAAAAAAAAAAAAAAGAAAAGAGAAAGAAGAAAACAAGCAATTTGCCTGTTGGTACTGAATCCCAAAGGGCTGGCTTAATAAGTTCCTTTAGGGCTGTCTCCTTTATCCATGCTTAATAAATAGTCACAGTAAAAATTTGTCAA